>NC_069500.1:1275984400-1276284400 GCF_027579735.1 Bombina bombina
ACCGTGAGTACCTATCTAGTGGTTAGACTTAGGCTTTTTTAAAAACATTTTTTCTTGTTTTGTTTTTTTAGATTAGGGTTTTAATGGGCCTTTGAAAAAGAGCTGAATGCCCTTTTAAGGGCAGTAAAAGAGCTGAATGCCCTTTTAAGGGTAATGCCCATACAAATGCCCCTTTAGGGGCATTGGGTAGTTTAAGATTTTTTAGTGTTAGTTTTTTTATTTTGGGGGTTTGTTGGGTGGGGGGTTTTACTGTTAGAGGAGGGACTTAGTATTTTTTAAGGTAAAAAAGCTGTTTAACTTAAAGGGACAGTCTAGTCAAAATTAAACTTTCATGATTCAGATAGGGCATTCAATTTTAAACAACTTTCCAATTTACTTCTATTATCTAATTTGCTCAATTCTTTAGATATCCTGTGTTGAAGAAATAGCAATGCACATGTGGGAGCCAATCACACAAGGCCTTTATGTGCAGCAACCAATCAGCAGCTACTAAGCATATCTAGATATGCTTTTCAGCAAGTGATATCAAAAGAATGAAGCAAATTAGATAATAGAAGTAAATTAGAAAGTTGTTTAAAATGGCATGCTCTTTCTAAATCACGAAAGAAAAAAATTTGGTTTCATGTCCCTTTAAAGGGACAGTCTACCATAGAATTGTTATTGTTTTAAAAGATAGGTAATCCATTTACTACCCATTCCCCAGTTTTGCATAACCAACACAGTTATATTAATATACTTTTTACCTCTGTGATTACCTTGTATCTAGGAACCTTCTTCCAGCCCCCTGATCACATGACTGTGACTGTTTATTATCTATTGTCTTAAATTTAGCTTTGTTTTGTGCTAATTCTTAAAAAAAAAACCCTGTGCCTGAACACAGTGTTATCTATATGGCCCACGTATACTTTCTGTCTTGTGATAAGAAGCAGCCCTCAAAAGCTTAGAAATTAGCACATGAGCCTACCTATGTTTAGTTTAAACTAAGAATACCAAGAGAAAAAAGCAAATTTAATTATAAAAGTAAATTGGAAAGTTGATTAAAATTAAAAGTCCTATATGAATAATGAAAGTTTAATTTATACTAGACTGTCCATTTAAGGCAATGCCCTACAAAAAGCCCTTTTAAGGGCTATTGGTAGTTTAGCATTAAATTAGGAGGTGTTTTTATTTGGGGGGGGGGCTTTTTTATTTTCATAGGGATTAGGTTTCATTTTTTTATTTTTGATAATATGGTTTATTATTTTATGTAATGTTAGAATTTTGTATTTTTTGTAATCTTAGATTAATTAATTTTTTGTTTTATTTTTAAGTAATGTTAGCTTTTTTATTTTAATTGTTTGCAACTTAGTATTTTTTAATTTAGGTAATTGGGGTTAATTTAGGGGTTGTTAGGTTAGGGGGTGTTAGGTTAGGGGGCTTAGTAATTTAATTAGTTATTAGCGTTGTGTGGGTTTGGCGGTTTAGGGATTAGTATTTTTATTAGGATTATTGCATTGTGTGGGTTTGGCTGATTATGGGGTAATAGGTTTATTAAGTTTATTGCATTGGTGGAGGATGGCAGTTTAGGGGTTAATAGTTTTAATAGGTACTTTGCGATATGGGTGAATGGCGGATTATGGGTTAATAGTTTATTAAGGTATATTGCATTGTGGGGTGATGGCGGTTTTAGCGTTTAATATGTTAATTAGATGTTTTGCGATGTGGAGGTTGGCGGATTAGGGGTTAATATAGTTTATTAGTTATTGCGGTGGGGGGATGACGGTTGACAGGTAGATAGATATTGTGCATGCATTAGGTGTTAGTTATTTTCATATGTAATCTTGCCCTATGTCTCTCTTAGTTTTCATGCAACAGATTTTATATTTATTTAGGTCTAAGTTCTGACTAACCTTTGACCTCACAGAAAAAAGTGATAAATATACATGTAATGGATTCTGTACAGACACATAACATAGATTTAGACTATAAATTATGCATTTATAAAATATACATTTCTTTTAGTATATAAAGTTATTAACTTACATGTTTATTTTCTTTTTCACTAAATTAAAATTTTTGTCTACGTTTTTATTTTGTCTGAATTAATAGATTTGTTTGAGTAGATCCATACATGGGGTTCAACCTATTAAGCAGCGGATGCTGCATCGAAGCCCCATCGTTTTCGGTCCGTCAAAAACAGAAGTTAAGAAGCAGCAGTCATAGGTGGCGGACTGAAATCCTCCCGATCCAATCGCGATGATTGACGGCACCTGCTAGCGGCCGATTGGCCTCCAGTGAGCAGGGGGCGGCATTGTACAAGCATTTTACTAGGCATTTAGCGAGGTTGAGCAGACATGATTCACTAGAGCGAATCATGTCCACTCTGCCTTTGGTAAATCTTCCCCATGGTCTCCAAATGTACACCAGCATGTGTGTATGAAAATGTTATTACTCTAGTGCTGATAATGTTAAACACAAGTATTTTTGCATGAGCAAGAATATTGCAAAAAAAAAAGGATTCTAGTGGTAAGTATATTGTTCTTCCTCTCTGACACCACTTACATCTTTTTCATGTAACATAAGGGTTATAGCTCACAAACTGTTTAGAGATGGTGAATTCATGTTATGATGCAAGAAACCAATCTAAAAAACATTTTGCCGGGACTACACTGCCTTTTTCTCTAAGGACTCTCTAATATGTGTTAATTTTGCTATTGGTATTCCTCATTGGTCAGTCCCTAGGCCTGCTTTGTCATTGACATCTGAAGTGTGTTTCAAGGAAATATATTTTTTTCTTTGCCGATAAAACATTTTTTTAAATCAGAATTTATATTCTCTAAGAGTGGTAGATCAAGTTATTAGTGATATTATGGGCAAGATTAATAAAAGTCCGACAGACAGGGGCATATGTTTTCGCCCCTGTCAGTCCGGCATTACCTTCCTCTATTTATCAGTGCACACTACATTTAATGTGCAATGCCGCCCCAGCTTGCGTGCAGTAATTTGCACCCGAGCATGGGCTGTCAATTGTCCCGTTTAGAAAAGTCCGGGGGTATTGAGATGCTCCACGTAACAGGTGATGGAGTGGGTTACGAAGCAGCTGTCTGAAACAGTGGTTGTATTACAAGGATCCCCACCAGCAGGGCACTGGACTGTGTCAGGTGGCTATGTGATTGTGCGCTCATATTCATTGCCAGTAATAGATTAACACTATACACCATGTAGAGCATTGACCGTATCAAAGCTAATTTATATTTATTAATAATTGTATAGAGCTTAATACTAGTAAAGATAGCCAGTCATGCAAGGAAACAAGTTTCTTTGGCCAATTATATTCCAAAGGTGTTTCTAAGTCACACTTTGAGTAATGGAAAATGGTAATGATGTCTCATGGGTTCAGGCCAATCTGATTACGAGGGCGGAGAAAGTGAGTAATGAAAGAATAAAACTAATAGGGAATAAATAATAATGTAGCCATAGCCACCATCAGTTGTAGATGCTCGTTTATACAAGGTGAGCTACAGATAGAGAAACTCTCAAGCTTACAATCTAAAGGAAGTACATGGGGAGATTGAGAGAGAGGGAAACCTAAGGGGTAGAGACATCTTAAAGTATGTTGTAGGTGTCCTTGAACACATATGTTTTTAAGCAACACTTGAAGTTTTTGAGACTAGAGGTACAGTTCTTGGAAAGTCTTGCATCCAAGAGTGTGATGAAGTAATGAGAGATGAGGAGAGAAGTAGGTCTTGGGTATAGTGGAGGTGTCAGGCTGGGGAGTATTTGCAGACAAGGTCAGAGATATAGGAGGGTGCAGTGTTGGTGAGGGCTTTCTATGTTAGCGTCAAAATTTTGAATTTTATTCTTGAGGCTAAGGAAAGCCAATGGATGTGTTGGCAAAAAGATACATCAAAAGTGGAGTGATGCTTAAGAAAAATTTGGCTGAGGCATTCATGATGGTTTGCAGTGGGACAGGCAGTAGCTTGTGAGACCAGACAATATAGATTAGCAATAGTCAAGGCAGAAAATGATAATGGAGTGAATAATAATCTTAGTTGTATCTTGAGTGAGGAAGTGATGAATTTTAGAGATAAATTAAAGGTGGAAACGGCAAGAGTTAGCTTAGGAATCCAGTGTGATCCCAAGGCACACTAAAGTCAAATGCACCCACCCCACACTATTATTGCTTAAGGGTATATCAGTTTCAGGATGCAAACCCTCTGAGGGACTATGATTAATACAATCGTTTGTGTTACTCATTTTAAAGACAAAATTGAAAGCAAACACAATCAAGTAAATAATCCTGTGACAAGATTATATAACTGACTTCACAAGATTGATCATTAGTCAGTGTTAACAAGGGTCAATCAGGGTAATACTATTCATATGAAAAAAAACGTCAGAAGCATGTATGATATCCAACAACATGTTCAGGGGGAGAAATAAGGCTACCGCTAACCTGTGGCAAAGTGGCTGACCTCACAAAAACTAGATTATCGGTCAGGAATTATAAAGGTCAATCAGGATTTATGTTAGAAAACTAGCTCCTTATAAACGGCAACCAACAAATGCATCACATATAAAGTGGGTATGATCTTGTACATAGGAGTATAACCTAATTGAGAATTAGGCCACAATAATTGAATAAGGACCAACAGATGGGTCCTTTTGTGAGTTACTTGATTTTGCAGAAAAGGCATAGAACCAACCCTGCCACACAGACCCTCACGTCCATCTATGTGACCCCAGATAATGATGCCAAAACAAAGGAGGGTATGGTTCTGATCTGTCACAGGAAATAGTGCCAATCCACTCCAGCATTCAAGCCAAATGGTTGAATCGTATTAAATGTATAAATCCATCTAGCTTCCCATTGTAGAAGAAGTTTATTTCTGTCACCACCCCTACGATGTTGGGGGGAATATAATCAGTCAAGATGAAATGTAAGTCACTGACCAAGTGGCCCATTTTAGCAAAGTGTCTCTCGTATAGAATGTTTAGTACATTTCTTCCAATTGGAGTTTACAGACTTCACTTGTTTCAAATCACTCTTTTGAGTTGCAAGTGTGTAATCATTTTCAATGTATTTTTTGGATAGCAACTACTGGCATGGAGGATAGTAATTCTGTGTGTCGATTTGCTACACAGTGTGGTTGCTAAAGATTAATCTTTATTTATAGATCCCTAAATCCAGAAAGTCTACCGTCTAATTATCATAATGCAATTTAAATTTAATAGGTGTTTCCCAGGCATTAAGTTGTTGAACCCACTGTGTCAGCTTCTAAGGTGTGCCTTTCCAAATGAAAAACACATCATTTATGTAGCGATGATAATATTTGATCTGACAGTGTTCAAAAACCTTCATACTATCCTGTTGAAATTCTTCCATAAACAAGTTGGCATATAATGGGGCCACTTAAGACCCCATCTGACAGTGTTCAAAAACCTTCATACTATCCTGTTCAAATTCTTCCATAAACAAGTTGGCATATAATGGGGCCACTTAAGACCCCATCACAATGTTTATACCGTTGTCATGACTTCCTCCACGCTGTCAATGTTTACATTAGCGTAGTGGGATGACGTCATCTGGATGCGCCGAGGGTCTTTCCACCGGGTTTGTGCTCATTCTGAGGGCTCAGTATCACTGATGAGGATGGATTTTGTTTTAGGTAATTATGTTTAAGGGTATATAAGTGGGGGTTTGCTGTGGTATTACTTATCATGGCCTCCATTTGACAAAGGTTCCTGTGCGAACCGATACGTTATGGGTTAAGGTCCTGTTTATTTGTTGCTTGAAGCTGATAAAGGCTCTTTTGTCATTGGGGTCTTGTGTTGCCTGCTTTATTGGTATACCTTTAACCAGGTGTGGGTTTACTATCTCTGTGAATATATATATATATATATATATATATACAGTATATATAGCCTTTGTCTGCCTTTTTTTCTCCTAAAACCTGAGACCTCATATCTTTGAGCCCTTATAACTTTTTAAAGCTATTTTTTTAAATAATTTTTTATCGGGGGCGGAGCCGGCCACAGCACTGATCAGACGTGCAGAACTTGAGCTCCTGATAAGAAAGTAATCAACTAACCTTAACTTTACCTAAACTACCCAACTCACTGAAGCCTGGGGAATAACAGCTCCCTTCTTTAGTTTGGGTCTTAATTTCATCTCTAGGCTGCTCAATCAAGGCCATATACTGTATAATCTGCTGAGGACAATCTAATACCTATCCAACAGGACTGCGGCCTGATGTGAGCTGGAGGGCCGGAGATCTTATATGGACCTACTGGAAGTCAATCCAACACCGAAGAAGGAACATTGAACAGCTTGTGTGATGAGGACAAGGGACCTAGAGGTCTAACAAAGCGGCATTCCTATCTGTGTGCAGCTGCGAGGGCCTTTTCTCTCCGGAGGGTCGGGCTCCGCTCCGGAGAATCAGCTGCTACCTTTGACTGCCCTTGCCGGTCTTCAGCCTCCCCCTTTCTGCACTGCTCCGGAGGGCCGGGGATCCGCTCCGGAGCATAGATCCAGCTGCTTACTTACCTACCAGGTCCCAAGGAGTGCCAAGTGGCTCCATCGGACATATTCACATAAGCCAGCTTGTGGATACTTCTCAGACGGCACAGCTGACCGGAGAGGGGACCCAGCTCTGACCCAGCTCTGACCGGCATGGACAGACCTCTGATTTGGCCATAAGGGGAATCTGGGCTGCCTCACTACACAGCTCCCTGGCAAAGGCGCGAACGGCCGCCATCTTGGGCCTACGCGCACCTACATAGGCAGCTCCAGTAAAGACGGAGCATACTGCTGACAGGCTACTTTCCCTGCTAACGTAGCTAAACGGCCTGTGACCTCTCTGGCATACAGCTTCAGTCCTGTTCAGTATAGCTGATAGCCGGAGGCTACTTGGAGACACCGGCATCTTTTCTTCACTGCAGGGACTTGTTGCCTAGGCCTACCCACGTGGATATCGCAGGTAAAAATCTTTTGCCATTTTGCACCCACAAAGGGATTTCCTCACCCTTATCCACTTACCAGAGCCCTTGTAAATTTGCCCTGAGGTATTCTCTCCCCATTTTTGGCTCTTCTGGACTCCCACTGGGGCATACGGGTGACTGGTCATTTCATATCCTGCTGACACTCTTTTGATCCCTGGGGGACCCTGATTCGAACTTTGTGGATTTCATATGGGCACTTCATGAGGAGAGACAATATTGTCAAAAATCATTCACTGACTTTCTATTCTTTAGATCAGCAGTTTAGTGTGGATAGCTCTGAAGTTTAGTTACTGGCTGCTGCGTCAGCTTATATGTCTCTGCTGCCCAAGAGCAGAGGGGAGTGTATTTATTTGATTTGATTCTATGCTTACACATCCTTCTCAAATGCTCTCTCTGTGCTTTCTATAGTGCAAGCTGCTTTCAGGCCTGGGAGTTTCAACCTTATTGGGGCCTGCTGTACATTTATTATTACCTTCCCCTCCTTACATAAGTCTCCTCTCCTCCTTCTTAACTGGCACATGTAACTTACTGCATCCAAAGTCCCTCTCAAATCTTGTCTAATCATTTTTCTTTTTTTTCCCCTACATCCACAGTGAACTGCTGAGGTGACAGATTTGCATACACTTTTTAAGATACTCTCTATACACCCTACAGAGCAAACTGCTCCTTTACAATATTTACGAGTGTCATCTTTCTTGAATAGTGTTTGCCTAACAACTTTTGTCTCTCCTTGCAGGGTCTGTGACATAACACCATATATAATTGCTCTAGATGTGAATATTACCTTAGGGGCCTACTTATGATATTTATGTTAATGTAATTCTGTGTTGTTCATCCTGCTGCATTCCACATTGTAGGCTCTGGGTCTATGTCATTTTATTGTAGTTGTTACTGATTTAAACTGAGACACGTTTGCATATATAACATAAACTTTACCCTCAGGTACTAGGCATGCCCTCTCCCCCCTTTCCCGTCAGGCTATCACTGGCGGGTCATATCCCTCTTCCTTTTCCCTGCATCGTCCTATGTTGATAACTCCCCAGGGAGAGGGCAGCACAAGGGTTTAATAACTAAGGGGGCTTAACCTTAAGTTAAGAATTAAATAAAATCTCTGCCTTTTGGCCTCTTGTAGACACGGGTGCCCCCCCCCTTATGGGGGATCAATATTCAGTGTGTATAGTCCTGTGTGCCCTAAGTGAGTCTGTTTATAATATGTCAGTTTAAGAAGGGCCCTATGTGCCCCCCCCTACTTACATATTCTAAGAAGATAACATCTAAACATTAAGCAATACAGTGGCTATACTAGCGGTGAAGGTCTCAGCCAACATGTCGCAACAAGCTAAGAAAAAACAAAAAAGCAACTTTGGGCCTAAGAAAACTGTGATGGATCATTTCCACCCGCGGGGACAAAGAGAATTCGTCAGATCGGAGGACGAACAATCTATTGCCTCAGACATGCTAGATGACCACATTGAGAGTAGGCTCTCTTCTTCCAACACTCCAAGCAGAAGCAAGGGGGACGCCCCGACCTTACCGCTGGAGTCCATCCAGCGCATGTTCGAAAATCAGAATCAGACCCTCACTAGACGGTTTGACAAACTGGAGAGATCGTTTGAAGATCTGAGACGTGATATTTCCTCTATTAGTGAAAGAACTGACACCATTGAAAGGAAACAGGAAGATCTTATGGTGGATCATGCTAACTGGGTGGGCCAGACGCAAAGCCTGACAGATCAAGTGGCTTCCTTAGAGGCGAAAGTAGCGGACCTGGAAGATAGATCCAGGCGAAATAATGTGAGACTTAGAGGAATCCCTGAGTCGGTTCTTCCGCAAGATCTGGAAGAATATGCTCACCGCCTTTTCCAGTCAATTCTTGGGCCTGCCGCTGGAGATGCAAATAGAATAGACCGAATCCATTGGACGGCGAGACCTAGAAATCTTCCTCCTGGTAAACCTATAGACACTATAGCCCGCTTACACTACTACTCATACAAAGATAAACTGATGAGAGCAATGCTGCGTTCACCCCAACTTAAAGGGCAATTCAGAGAGGTCTCGCTGTTCCCTGACTTGTCCTCCTACACCTTGGCTCAAAGGAGAAGCTTCGCAGAGGTCACCAAAGTTCTAAGAAGCAACCAAGTCCGATATAGGTGGGGATTCCCAACCAAACTAATAGTCACTAAAGGTGGAGCTCAACATATCATTTTGACTCCTCAACAAGGGCAGGAGCTCATTGGGACGTTGCAGTTGCCGCAGCAAGATGGGTCCCCGTTGGCTTCCCTGAGGAGGCCCCCTATGGAACATAATTGTCCCGCCCGCCCACGCAGAAGGAGCCCAGACCTGAGGGCGAACGCCCAGGAGTGGAATCCAGGAAGCCCATAGCCCTGAGACTGACTCATCGCTCTTATAGGCCTGACTTGCTTTTATCCCCCTAATGGAATCTTACCTAGACAAGATTATCTGCACACTCAAGAGGGTTATAGGGGTCTCAGAGTTATGTAGGGCCTGAAGTCATTTCTTCCAGCCTTAGTTAATATCAGTCACGAGGTCTACACAGGATTAACCACTTTGGGTTCATATGGAGACACACTCCTGGGTCTCACGTACGCAGAGAATATGGGTAGACATGTAGAAGTTAAATGCAAATAGTACCACTGAGTATTTCCTTGTTTCATAAGTAATGATGGTTAGTTTGACAAATTAAATTACAAGGATGATGTTATTTAGGGCCTATAAAGGTTATATTAGGCCACTGTTTCCTATGTATGTTTATACCTCTGTTGATGTTGTCTTACTACATTTACCTCCTCAGTTATAAGTTTAGGGGGGAGGGGCTGTGGGTCTGTTGCTGGCTCTGCCCCCTCTTTCATTTCATCTCACTTCACTTCATCTTATTTCATCCCATTACATCTCATCTTCTTCCGCTTCATCTTCACCATCTCATCTCATTTACTTTTGTCCCATTTTACTCTACTCCACTGCACTCATTCCATTACATCCCATATCACCTTATCCCATTACTCCCTAACTCACTTAAACAAAACTTCATTTGCGGTTAGGGGACTCTAGAGCCCTCCGCATATATCCGGCGGAGTCGGGTGCTCTCTGCCATCTCGGGGCGACAGGGCGTTTAGCCTAGTAGGCTTTAGCTTTATATAACCTCTTTTATACAGGCTTCCCTCACTAAAACTCCCATCTTACCTCCTTTGTTTCTTCCCCCTTTATTTTTTAATTTTTTTTTATTTATTTTTTTTCCTTTCTCCCTCTCTTCTCCCGTACTGGCGCTCCCCCTGTGGCTACGAGACATGAGACTCTGCACTCTGAACACCAGAGGCCTTAACTCCCCGACTAAACAGAGTTTATTACTCAAATTTCTGAAATGTCACCGCATTGATATAGCTCTCCTACTGGAGACCCACTGGACGGAAGATATAGCCGCCAGATTTAGATCACTACATTACCCAGTTAATATCTCATCCACATTTTATAAGAAGGCAAGGGGGGTGGCGATACTGATAGGGGAGCAAGTGGCTTATGAACCTATATACACAGAGTGTGACGGGGCAGGGAGGTATGTGATCTGTGTGTGTCGCCTAGATTGTGTTTTGTACACGCTGGTGGCTATATACGCACCCAACACTAATCAGGCCAATTTCCTTAAGAGGCTCCTCCGGAAAGTAGATAAGGTGAAGCAGGGCTACATCCTCTTTGCAGGGGACTTCAATATGATTTGGGACCCCAAGAAAGATAGGAGGGGGAATACTAAACAGATCAGAGATAGGAATAGGGACTTCACTTCTCAAAAATTTAGGGAACTGACTGCCCAGAATGATATCTATGATGTCTGGAGGGCCTTACACCCTGACTCTTGCGACCATACCTTTTACTCAGCTCCTCACTCATCTTTCTCCAGGCTGGACTACCTCTTCTGTGATCCTTGGGCTCTGCAGAAGGTCCGGAGTTCTGTCATAATGCCATGCACATGGTCCGATCATGATGCGGTGATGGTTACCTTAGATGCAAGAGGTGCCTATGAGGGGCCTAAGAGATGGCATATGCCTGACCACTTATTTCAAGACGTTGCCATGAGGATCAATAACACCGGGGAAACATCGGTGCCTATAGTTTGGCTGGCACTGAAAGCTTATTTGAGAGGACTCCTCATAAAAAAGGAATCTGAAAATAGAACACAGAGAAAAGAGTCCCTGGCACAGCTATACTGCAAGCTGGGGGTGCTTAGGAAGAGGGCTGAGACCAGCGCCTCCTTCGCAGAGGTAGCTAAGTGGCAAGATGTAAAGGCACAAATCCAAAACACGGAGTTGGAGCAAACACAAGAAAATCTTAAATATTTGAAGCATAAATTTTACCACAGTGGCAACAAGGCTGATCGCTTACTAGCGAATAAACTTTGCCAAAAAACATTACTAAATAGAATATCTTATATACAAACAGGGGAGGGGAGATGCTATTCACCTAGGGCCATAGGTGAAGCCTTTGTTGAGTACTACAGTAGACTTTACCAGATATCCTCTTCAGAACAGAGGCAAACTCTCCAAAGAGAAGATATAGCGAGCCTTTTGCATTGTCTCAATCTACCTAAGGTCCCCAAAGAAGCTGAAGATTCTTTATCAGCCCCTATTGCCATCACTGAAGTGATACAGGCAATAAAGGGATTAAAATTACATAAGGCCCCGGGACCGGATGGCTTTTCCTCTATATTTTACAAAAAACTCTTGGTTGAAGTTGGTCCCATCTCAGTATCTGTATTTAACTCAGGTCTCCAGACTGGGTACTTCCCTAGAGAATACGTAGAGGTGGAAATTGTGACCATACCTAAACCAGGTAAGGACCCGAGCAGATGCGAAATCTATTGGCCCATATCCCTAATAAATGTGGATGTAAAACTATATTTGAAAATTCTGTCCAATAGGCTGAGCAGAATACTCCCCTCTCTGGTCCACCTGGACCAGGGGGGGTTTGTTCGGGGCCGTCAGGGCTCAGACAATACGCGCCGCCTGCTGGGTATCTTTACTGAATCCAAATCTCTGGGGCTCCCACTTGTTGCCTTGTCATTAGATGCAGAAAAGGCTTTTGACAGGGTGCGGTGGGAGTACATGGAGGAGGTTCTGAGGGCCTTTGGGTTTTCAGCTCATCTCGTCAAGGCCATTATGGCACTGTACTCCGGCCCTTCAGCCAGAATTAGAGGAAAGGGATTTTGCTCTGATTCTTTTGAGATTAGAAATGGGACCAGACAAGGGTGCTCACTGTCCCCGTTGCTCTTTGTACTGTCAATTGAGCCTCTGGCAACCATGATTAGACGAGCAAATGAAGTGCAGGGGCTGCTGATTCATGACACTATGCAGAAGCTCGCTCTGTTTGCCAATGATCTCACTCTGTTCATCACAGAACCTCATTACCGGCGGTTTTTGAATGTCTACGGAAGTTTGGTGAGATGTCATACTATAGGCTCAACTATACAAAGACAGAGGCTTTGGCGTTAAATCTTCCCTCGGCACATTTCTCCTGGTTTAAAGAGACTTACCCATTTGCTTGGTCCACAACCGAGTTGAAACATTTAGGGATTATTCTTTCCCCAGACCCGAAAACGGTAATTTGGGCAAACTATGATCCTCTGCTAAAAGAATTTGAAACTCTTACTGCAAAATGGGCTAAGTACGAGATATCTTGGATTGGGAGAATCCAGTCGGTAAAGATGTCGCTCTTACCCAAGGTCACGTACCTCTTTCGATGTATTCCGTTAATAGTCCCGAATTATATCCTCAGCCACTTCCAATCAGTGATAAACAGATTTATCTGGCATGGTAAGCCTTCGCGGATAGCTATGCACCAGCTACAACGGCCTATTCTACATGGAGGGTTGGCGGCTCCCAACATCTGTAAGTACTATAAGGCGGCCATGCTCTCCCATGTGACAGCATGGGGGGTCCCGCCTGAAGAAACCAGATTGGGACAACTTGAGCAGGCTGTGCTCCCTTCGAGTTTATTACTTGAAGACCTTATATGGGTCCCCCAACATACAGACGTACTCGTGGGAATTGACAACCCTATTATTAAAGCAGGCATTAAAATTTGGAGGGAGCATCGTGGCTTGGTTCGAGTTGCTCCACATCCATCCCCTGTGCATTCAGTTAGAGCGTTACTGTCCTGTCTACTGGAGTCACATTCGCAGATGTGGTCTGGTTGGGGTATTAAGCACGTTCAGGACCTCTATACGCCGTGGGGCTTGGCGATCCAAGCTCCGGATCTGTCAAACATAGACATTCTCAAAAAATTCCACATTGAATATTTCAGGCTCATCTCTTTGATGGTATCCTGGAAGTTCCAAAGGGGCAAATCTAGAGAATTGACCCAATGGGAAAAGAGGTGGCTCATGGGCAAACCCCTCCGAAGGATATGACAATACATTACCAACTCCTATTAGACTCAGAAGGATTTGCGAAAACATTCCGCATCATAGAATGGGAGAGAGATATGAGGAGGGAGCATATGGAATTGGAGTGGCAACAGGCTGTTCAGTACACTAGAGCAGAAATACATTGCGTCACAATGTATGAGCTATATATAAAACTAGTCCTGCGCTGGCATAGAGTACCAGACAGCTTGCATAAGATGTTCCCGCAGACTTCAGATAGATGCTGGAGGGGATGTGGCCATAGGTGTTCCCATTTTCATATCTGGTGGAGCTGTACAAGGATACAGGGGATATGGGAGCAGGTGGCGACATTGTTAGATCAATTAGGCTTACTGCACAGACTGACACCTGACACTGTGGGGAAATCACAGGTCTCACTCAATATGATACATAGTATTATTGAATATATCCGCTCTATGGAGGAGTTCTCTTTGAGATCCATGGGCAAAGTAGGCTTACATGGACAAGTTTGGGCACTCTGGGAGACTGGGAGGAAATAAAAAGATATTCGGGTGCACTTACCCTTTGCGATGGGGTACCAAAGAAATCATAGGAGGGGCCATTTGTACCTGCAGGAGGGAACCGGTCCTTAGTCCCTCCCCTTGACACCCCCCCTTCTCTCCCTCTATCCCTTTTTTTTTCTTTTTTTCTTCTTCTCCCCTCTTTTCCCCTCTTTACCCTCAGACGCCCTGTCACCTCGATGAACATAACCCTTTTCGACACCAAATCAAGTGTATAAATTCACCTGGAGTTGGTCAGCTCATAAAGTTAAACCATCATACCTCGTACCAGCTGAAGCTTGAGGAGGTGACGCATCCCAGGTGATACTCAAGTAGACTCTTAGTTAAATTCTTTTGGTATGTGTCATTTCATCTAGATTACGGGTTGTTGAACTGAGCATAGACAGAGATAAGCCAGCATATATTAAGATCCAGATTTTGACTATAGGCTTATGACTTAAAGTTCTGATGCAACTCATGTTTAATGTCTGTTGAAAATGTAACTATGTAAACTGAGGTATTATTCATGGCTAAACATTATCCTCCCTGGATTAGACTCAAGCGGACTATAACATTCTAAGGGCATGCCTGTTATATGGGATATTTATAACCTGATGTATGTCATATGGGCATGTTGCCATGATATTCTTATGTAAATGTACTTTTCTGTATGTTATATTACCTCAATAAAAAATATTTAAAAAAAAAATAATAATAATTTTTTATCAGACAGTGTTAATATAAGTGTAACTGTACTGTTAAATGTATTTTTGATGTGTTTTGTGCAAGTTTTTAGTCAAGCGTAACAGTTAAACAGAGCTCTGGAGTGGTGCTATCCGACACGTTAAAATAAATTTGCGCTCAAGCTAATGTGTTTACTTTCAACCTGTAATATGCGGGCTACTTCAGATGCATGAAAAAAGCTGCGATAAGCCCCTTATCGCTAACTTGCAACAGTTAGTGCATCACTCGTAATCTATCCCTATATCTACAATACACGCTTCTTGGGTGTGATTTAGAAATGCATTTGGAATCTGATTGGCCAAAGAAACTCACTTTCTCACATAATTGGCTAGTTTTAGTAGTATTGAGCTCTGTATGATTAGTAATAACTATAAATTAGCTTTGATATGGCCACTGCTTTACAAGGTGTATAGTGCTAATGATGCAATTAATATATGATAGGATGATGACTGTTAATATTAAAACTAACAACCTACTTAGAATATGTGTTTGGGTATAATTAACAGAAAATTAAACACGTGAGCTTCTCTTAATGTTTGACTGTCTGGGCCCTTTGGCACCTTGTGTTTAATTCTTCTTTTTAAAATTTATTCACTGTGGGTTAAATCTTCTTTATTAACACACCATTGTATGTTTCCATCGTAGACTGGAAATATCTTAATTACTTGTTTCAGCACATTTTGTAGCTTAAATAGCATTATACTTAAAACATTTTTATTATCCATAAAGAAGAGAACCATTTGGACATCTTGCCTTTTTTCATTTAAATTGTAACATAACAATATCAGGTGTGTCCTTCCTAATAATGTTCATTGTCTGAAAGGCAAGTCTTACTAATGCTCATTGCTTGATAGGCACAACTTACTAATGATCATTGTCTGATAGGCACTTCTTACTAATGAGCATTGCTTGATAGGCACTTCTTACTAATGCTCATTGTCTGTTAGGCACGTCTTACTAATGCTCATTGTCTGATAGGCACTTCTTACTAATGAGCATTGCTTGATAGGCACGTCTTACTAATGCTCATTGCTTGATAGGCACAACTTACTAATGATCATTGTCTGATAGGCACTTCTTACTAATGAGCATTGTCTGATAAGCACATCTTACTAATGCTCATTGTCTGATAGGCACGTCTTACTAATGCTCATTGTCTGATAGGCACGTCTTACTAATGCTCATTGTCTGATAGGCACGTCTTACTAATGCTCATTGTCTGATAGGCATGTCTTACTAATGCTCATTGTCTGATAGGCACGTCTTACTAATGCTCATTGTCTGATAGACATGTCTTACTAATGCTCATTGTCTGATAGGCACGTCTTACTAATGCTCATTGTCTGATAGACATGTCTTACTAATGCTCATTGTCTGATAGGCACGTCTTACTAATGCTCATTGTCTGATAGACATGTCTTACTAATGCTCCTTGTCTGATAGGCACGTCTTACTAATGCTCATTGTCTGATAGGCACGTTTTACTAATGCTCATTGTCTGATAGGCACTTCTTGCTAAGCTTGGCAGCTTTGTTACAGCAGGATCCCCTGTCTACTCCGACTTACCCCTGAAGCCCTGACATTATGGGAGCGATGCAGCTAGGAGGAGCAACCGCGTGAACAAATACAGGTACAATATGTGAACCGCACCTTTGTATGAAGTATTACTTCCTGGCAAAATATACCTGTGAACAAAGACACGGGTTTTCTTAGCTCCTCCTATGCTATGCTCTAACGTAATTATTTGATTCAGTGACACTTGGGGATAAAGTCTGGACTGTCTGGTCTTGCAACACTGGGGGTCATTTAACCGTACTAACTTTGTACCTGTCAGATTACAAATATCAGCATTTTTTCAAATGGACTGAATACTATCTATTTTCCCCTGGTGCACCAGATGACTTTGGCCAGCATTACTTACTCTTTATATTGCGGGATCCCCTGTATGAATGTGATTGTATGTTTAGTATATTTATTAAAGTATTTATAATCTTTTGACATATAAAATCTCTTGTGCATTTTTATCGATACAGTTGTGCTGGATTTACCAAGACTTTTGGGAATTCCTTATTGTGGAGCTCCTACTCTCTTTTTTCATGTTGTTTCATATGTACTTTTTCTAGGAAGCACCTGTTCTTAAGTGATTTAATTTATTAGTGTGCAACTCCTTTCCTGTTTTTCTTGTTTACTTCTTGCTAATGTTCATTATCTGATAGGCCCTTCTTACTAATGCTCATTGTCGGATAGGCACATCTTACTAATGCTCATTGTCTGATAGGCACGTCTTACTAATGCTCATTGTCTGATAGGCACGTCTTACTAATGCTCATTGTCTGATAGGCACGTCTTACTAATGCTCATTGTCTGTTAGGCACATCTTACTAATGCTCATTGCTTGATAGGCACATCTTACTAATGCTCATTGTCTGTTAGGCACGTCTTACTAATGCTCATTGTCTGATAGACATGTCTTACTAATGCTCATTGTCTGATAGGCACGTCTTACTAATGCTCATTGTCTGCTAGGCACGTCTTACTAATGGTCATTGTCTGATAGGCACGTCTTACTAATGCTCATTGTCTGATAGGCACCTCTTACTAATGCTCATTGTCTGATAGGCACGTCTTACTAATGCTCATTGTCTGATAGACACGTCTTACTAATGCTCATTGTCTGATAGACACGTCTTACTAATGCTCATTGTCTGATAGGCACATCTTACTAATGCTCATTGTCTGATAGGCACGTCTTACTAATGCTCATTGTCTGATAGACATGTCTTACTAATGCTCATTGTCTGATAGGCCCATCTTACTAATGCTAATTGTCTGATAGGCACGTCTTACTAATGCTCATTGTCTGATAGACATGTCTTACTAATGCTCATTGTCTGATAGGCACGTCTTACTAATGCTCATTGTCTGATAGACATGTCTTACTAATGCTCATTGTCTGATAGGCACGTCTTACTAATGCTCATTGTCTGATAGGCACGTCTTACTAATGCTCATTGTCTGATAGGCACGTCTTACTAATGCTCATTGTCTGATAGGCACTTCTTGCTAAGCTTGGCAGCTTTGTTACAGCAGGATCCCCTGTCTACTCCGACTTACCCCTGAAGCCCTGACGTTATGGGAGCGATGCAGCTAGGAGGAGCAACCGCGTGAACAAATACAGGTACAATATGTGAACCGCATCTTTGTATGAAGTATTACTTCCTGGCAAAATATACCTGTGAACAAAGACGCGTGTTTTCTTAGCTCCTCCTATGCTATGCTCTAACGTAATTATTTGATTCAGTGACACTTGGGGATAAAGTCTGGACTGTCTGGTCTTGCAACACTGGGGGTCATTTAACCTTACTAACTTTGTAACTGTCAGATTACAAATATCAGCATTTTTTCAAATGGACTGAATACTATCTATTTTCCCCTGGTGCACCAGATGACTTTGGCCAGCATTACTTACTCTTTATATTGCGGGATCCCCTGTATGAATGTGATTGTATGTTTAGTATATTTATTAAAGTATTTATAATCTTTTGACATATAAAATCTCTTGTGCATTTTTATCGATACAGTTGTGCTGAATTTACCTAGACTTTTGGGAATTCCTTATTGTGGAGCTCCTACTCTCTTTTTTCATGTTGTTTCATATGTACTTTTTCTAGGAAGCACCTGTTCTTAATTGATTTAATTTATTAGTGTGCAACTTCTTTCCTGTTTTTCTTGTTTACTTCTTGCTAATGCTCATTATCTGATAGGCCCTTCTTACTAATGCTCATTGTCTGATAGGCACGTCTTACTAATGCTCATTGTCTGTTAGGCACATCTTACTAATGCTCATTGTCGGATAGGCACATCTTACTAATGCTCATTGCCTGAAAGGCCCATCTTACTAATGCTCATTGCTTGATAGGCACATCTTACTAATGCTCATTGTCTGATAGGCCCTTCTTACTAATGCTCATTGCCTGATAGGCACATCTTACTAATGCTCATTGCCTGATAGGCACATCTTACTAATGCTCATTGTCTGATAGGCACGTCTTACTAATGCTCATTGTCTGATAGGCACATCTTACTAATGCTCATTGCCTGATAGGCACATCTTACTAATGCTCATTGCCTGATAGGCACATCTTACTAATGCTCATTGCCTGATAGGCATGTCTTACTAATGCTCATTGTCTGATAGGCCCTTCTTACTAATGCTCATTGCCTGATAGGCACATCTTACTAATGCTCATTGTCTGATAGGCACGTCTTACTAATGCTCATTGTCTGAGAGGCCCATCTTACTAATGCTCATTGTCTGCTAGGCACGTCTTACTAATGCTCATTGTCTGCTAGGCACGTCTTACTAATGCTCATTGTCTGTTAGGCACCTCTTACTAATGCTCATTGTCTGATAGGCACATCTTACTAATGCTCATTGTCTGATAGGCATGTCTTACTAATGCTCATTGTCTGATAGGCATGTCTTACTAATGCTCATTGTCTGATAGGCACGTCTTACTAATGCTCATTGTCTGATACGCACGTCTTACTAATGCTCATTGTCTGATAGGCACTTCTTGCTAATGCTCATTATCTGATAGGCCCTTCTTACTAATGCTCATTGTCTGATAGGCACGTCTTACTAATGCTCATTGTCTGAGAGGCACGTCTTACTAATGCTCATTGTCTGTTAGGCACATCTTACTAATGCTCATTGTCTGATAGGCACGTCTTACTAATGCTCATTGTCTGATAGGCACTTCTTACTAATGCTCATTGTCTGATAGGCACATCTTACTAATGGTCATTGTCTGATAGGCACATCTTACTAATGCTCATTGTCTGATAGGCACCTCTTACTAATGCTCATTGTCTGATAGGCACCTCTTACTAATGCTCATTGTCTGATAGGCACCTCTTACTAATGCTCATTGTCTGATAGGCACATCTTACTAATGCTCATTGTCTGATAGGCATGTCCTACTAATGCTCATTGTCTGATAGGCATGTCTTACTAATGCTCATTGTCTGATAGGCACCTCTTACTAATGCTCATTGTCTGATAGGCACATCTTACTAATGCTCATTGTCTGATAGGCACGTCTTACTAATGCTCATTGTCTGATAGGCATGTCTTACTAATGCTCATTGTCTGATACGCACGTCTTACTAATGCTCATTGTCTGATAGGCACGTCTTACTAATGCTCATTGTCTGATAGGCACATCTTACTAATGCTCATTGTCTGTTAGGCACATCTTACTAATGCTCATTGTCTGATAGGCACGTCTTACTAATGCTCATTGTCTGTTAGGCACATCTTACTAATGCTCATTGTCTGATAGGCACGTCTTACTAATGCTCATTGTCTGATAGACATGTCTTACTAATGCTCATTGTCTGATAGGCACGTCTTACTAATGCTCATTGTCTGATAGACATGTCTTACTAATGCTCATTGTCTGATAGGCACGTCTTACTAATGCTCATTGTCTGATAGGCACGTCTTACTAATGCTCATTGTCTGATAGGCACGTCTTACTAATGCTCATTGTCTGATAGGCACTTCTTGCTAAGCTTGGCAGCTTTGTTACAGCAGGATCCCCTGTCTACTCCGACTTACCCCTGAAGCCCTGACGTTATGGGAGCGATGCAGCTAGGAGGAGCAACCGCGTGAACAAATACATGTACAATATGTGAACCGCATCTTTGTATGAAGTATTACTTCCTGGCAAAATATACCTGTGAACAAAGACGCGTGTTTTCTTAGCTCCTCCTATGCTATGCTCTAACGTAATTATTTGATTCAGTGACACTTGGGGATAAAGTCTGGACTGTCTGGTCTTGCAACACTGGGGGTCATTTAACCGTACTAACTTTGTACCTGTCAGATTACAAATATCAGCATTTTTTCAAATGGACTGAATACTATCTATTTTCCCCTGGTGCACCAGATGACTTTGGCTAGCATTACTTACTCTTTATATTGCGGGATCCCCTGTATGAATGTGATTGTATGTTTAGTATATTTATTAAAGTATTTATAATCTTTTGACATATAAAATCTCTTGTGCATTTTTATCGATACAGTTGTGCTGAATTTACCTAGACTTTTGGGAATTCCTTATTGTGGAGCTCCTACTCTCTTTTTTCATGTTGTTTCTTATGTACTTTTTCTAGGAAGCACCTGTTCTTAAGTGATTTAATTTATTAGTGTGCAACTCCTTTCCTGTTTTTCTTGTTTACTTCTTGCTAATGCTCATTATCTGATAGGCCCTTCTTACTAATGATCATTGTCTGATAGGCACGTCTTACTAATGCTCATTGTCTGTTAGGCACATCTTACTAATGCTCATTGTCGGATAGGCACATCTTACTAATGCTCATTGCCTGAAAGGCCCATCTTACTAATGCTCATTGCTTGATAGGCACATCTTACTAATGCTCATTGTCTGATAGGCACTTCTTGCTAATGCTCATTATCTGATAGGCCCTTCTTACTAATGCTCATTGTCTGATAGGCACGTCTTACTAATGCTCATTGTCTGTTAGGCACATCTTACTAATGCTCATTGTCGGATAGGCACTTCTTGCTAATGCTCATTATCTGATAGGCCCTTCTTACTAATGCTCATTGTCTGATAGGCACGTCTTACTAATGCTCATTGTCTGATAGGCACGTCTTACTAATGCTCATTGTCGGATAGGCACGTCTTACTAATGCTGATTGCCTGAAAGGCACGTCTTACTAATGCTCATTGCTTGATAGGCACATCTTACTAATGCTCATTGTCTGCTAGGCACGTCTTACTAATGCTCATTGCCTGAAAGGCACGTCTTACTAATGCTCATTGCTTGATAGGCACATCTTACTAATGCTCATTGTCTGATAGGCACTTCTTGCTAATGCTCATTATCTGATAGGCCCTTCTTACTAATGCTCATTGTCTGAGAGGCACGTCTTACTAATGCTCATTGTCTGTTAGGCACATCTTACTAATGCTCATTGTCTGATAGGCACGTCTTACTAATGCTCATTGTCTGATAGGCACATCTTACTAATGCTCCTAGTCTGATAGGCCCTTCTTGCTAATGCTCATTGTCTGAGAGGTACGTCCTACTAATGTTCATTGTCTGTTAGGCAAATCTTACTAATGCTCATTGTCTGATAGGCACTTCTTACTAATACTCTTTGTCTAATAGGCACTTCTTACTAATACTCATTGTCTGATACGTACCGCTTACTAATGCTGATTTTGGCACTTCTGCCAATGCTTATTGTCCGACAGACACAACCTACTAATGTTCATTGGGTTTTAGATACTGCCTTCTAATTAAATGTTCAATAAGAATGTGTATTGAAGAGCATTATTAGGAACTACACACATTATATTTAAACACCTCTCTAGATCGGAGAGAAATTATAATGCAGACTACTGAAGTGCTGAACCCACTTTATTCTATCAGAGAGAGATAAGAGGTGCGTTCAATAGAAAATAATGAGGCTCTCTGGGATACAGAATTTCACAGGGGAGAGAGAAGTAAATCTGGGTCTATTAGTTTGCAGCAAAAACAAATCAAACAAATGTTTTCACTACAATTTAACTTGTTTTTGCCTAAAGAAAAGTTAAAATAAGTTAACCCATTCCTGATGGGAGTAATTTGTCTATATCGGAACAAAGTTCCAATGTAATCAATTTGAAATCACACGATCTTTCATGCGATTGCGGGTTTTCAATGATGGGATCGGGTCAGGGGGGAGTGCCTATGGTTCTAGGTAAGCCCTCCAGTTCGCGATCCCATTCAGGAAGCGCCTTTGGCTTCAGTACAGCCAAAACGGCTAGAATGTTCCATGCTGTCCTAATGGCGCTAAAGCACAGTGCAGTTAGGATGGCATGGAACGTCCTAACGGCGGGAAGGGGTTAAATAGGTGTATTGTGAGCGAACAATCTCCATACAGCTGGTGAGATAATTCAGTGAGACCAGCTTGTTTAAAATGCTTACAGCATTTCCTAAGAATTGTGAGAGAGCTTCAGACATACAAGAAAATACAAAGTATGATGCTAATTTGTTAAAGTAAGACAAAACATAATCAGATTTTGTAAAATCACTGCTGGGTCTAAATTTATAACTACATTTTTTAAAACAGAAAATAGAAAGTGCAAAGCTTAAATGTAATATTTCTGAAAGGACCCAATCTGAAGTGTAAGTAATATAAAATACCAAGCACAAAGTGTAAATATAACAAAACTCTCATATCATGCAGGGCTATATTGCACTGGGCTTGTCTTTCCTTCAGTTATAGAAATGCAGGGAACACCCCTTAGACAAGTATAGCAAACTTTACCTGTCTAGAATCTTGTGCAAGATCTAGAAGTAATGGAGGTTTCTGCCATTTCTCTTTAAGCATTCAGTGAGTCTGCACTACAATTTATCTCCAAGCAGGAGAATATTTTATCATCAGACCCTATGAGAAAATATTTGAAAACTAATATTTTATTTCTAATCTCTTCTACCCTTTACTGGGAGTGTAATTTATTCTGCTTGAGTATTGAAATATACAGCAAATGTGGGGACATCACTGGTAAAAGTTTGTTTCAAATGCCAAAATAAAGGTAAAAGAGCTATGTGTAAATAATTTAATTCACTCCAGTTGGTAACATTTATAATTTGGAACACATTTAAGGCGAGAGAATTTTACAAAACAGTGTCCTTGTTTTGAACTTGACTGTATGATGATATTTCAAACTTAAGATCTTGTTACACGATATATTGATGTTTTTCAGTAAACATTTGCAAAATTAGTTCATATGGTAACATAATATATATATATATATATATATATATATATATATATATATATATATATATATATATATATGTGTTATTTACTATTTTTAATGATTAGATAGCCAGACAGATCGATATAGATCTGTTGCTATTGGTCATTTTAGTTTGCAAAATTTTATTTATTATTTTTGCATTTAGCTACCTGCTTTAAAAAAAAAAATAATACAATTTCTTTGGTGGCTTCATCATTATTGCAAACTAGGAAACCTTGATGTATATTTAACACAATCAAATAACATAAGAAGCTTTCAGCTGATAAAAAACGATGCTACAGTGTAGCTAATGGGTAACTTATAAAGTCCTTTTTAGGAAATTATCCACTTGAGGGCCGTTAAACATCACTACCGTAGCTTGGCGGATTTGGGGTCTCAGCATAGGGTTAATCTGTTATGACCTTATATAGTCCTATATATACACAATTAGAATGGCATTAAATCTTGCTTCTAATCACAGAAAGTGTAAAGTTAATAACTACACTATATTATATTAAAGAGATCATAAAACACTGGTGCTGCAACAGAACATTAAATATAAATAAAATAAAATGCTAGTAATAAAATAAATAACAAATGATACTATAAAGCTATAATGTAATCATTTTAAATTGGTTTTTTTTCTTTCTATTTTTGTTTTATCGACTTCACCTCAGACAAAGCAGTTTCATTTTTGTGGATCATGCGAGAGCAGCCACTTCTGTTTTTGAGTATATCTGATAATTTGTGCCATCAAATACACTCACAGAAAGACCAAAATAAAGGTTAAAGTATACCTCACACTCAGCAACCAGACATATGGCAAAAATTCTGATTAACATTGTGTAACCCTTGTCAGCAAAGTGTGTGTACAGTATATATATATATATATATATATATATATAAATATATATATATATCTATATATATACATCTATATATATATATATATTTATATATGTACAAATACTGTAGTAAAGTAGTAAACAACCCTCATTTGCTTGGCTTTTGCAAACAATCCTTATTTTTTGTTGTTGATGTTATGGGAACCTAAATCTTCTTTTCAGGCCAACAAGGGATTCCAATAAAGGGTAGATTAGATTGGCGTGATAACCAGGGCCGTAACTAGAAATTTTGGGGCCCCTGACTTAACCATTGATCAGGGCCCCCCCCTCCTTTGACATGTGCAATTTTTGACCAAGTGAATGACTAAAACGTTTGTGCACTTTATTCTTAAGTGTCTATTTAAACTTGGAAATGTTGTAAAGGTAGTAACATAGACACACACAGACACACACACTCATACACTGAAACACACACACTCACACATAAGGATTCACATGTAGACACTCTAGCAGACACGCAAAGAAACACACTCAGACACAGACACCCAAACAGACACTCAGCACTTGTTTACATTGACCTGACAAGTAATGAGGTAAACTACAGTTTTGTAAAAAAAGGAGAAAACAAAATTTAGAAAACAAAATATGGAGTTCTAATTATCTTTTTGTAAAGGAAGATGCCAACTAAATGATGACAACAGCCTGCAGTGGCTGAAAGGAAGAGCCCTGAACTGCCTAAACAATAATTTAAAGGTTAAATGGTGGATTGGTGACTTCCGTAAAGGTCTTGTTAGTCTCAAAGTCTGTAGAAAGATGTGAATAATCAGTAGTAAGATCAAAATGTCCTAAAAAGGAACAGACAATGGACACACACACACACACACACAAACTCAAACTTGCACATACACCCAAGGAAACACTGACAGAGACAGCCTCAGAAAACACACAGACACACACACACAGAGAGACAACCACATAAAACACAGAAAGACATACATACACACACCCTCACTGAGACATCCACAGAAAATGCATAATGACATACACACACCCTCACAGAGATACCCACAGAAAACACACACCCTAACATAGACATCTACAGAAAATGCACAAAAACATACACACACACACCCTCAAAGAGACACCAACAGAAAATGCTCAGACATACGCACACACCCTCACAGAGACACCCACAGAAAATGCACAAAGACCTATGCACACAGCCTCACAGAGACATCCACAGAAAACACACAAAGACATACACACCCACCCTCACAGAGGCATCCACAGAAAATACACACAAACACACACCCTCACAGAGACACCCACAGAAAATGCACAAAGACATACACACACCACATGAGAGAGACATCCACAGAAAATGCACAAAGACAGACACACACACCCTCACAGAGGGACCCATAGAAAAAATACATACACACTCATAGAGACATTAACAAAAGCACAAAGGCATAAACACAGATATCCATAGAAGCACTCACAGGAGGTACATTTTCTGCACATTGCCATCCCCTAAATCAACAGTGTGTGACATGCATGATAAAAAAAATAGCAGAAATTAAGAGATCGCTTTTTAAAGAATCATATTTGTAAATGTACAAACAAAAATACTAGGGTTGCACCGATACCATTTTTTTATGACCGAGTACAAGTACCAATACTATTTTTCAAATACTCACTGATACCAATTACCGATACTTTTTTTTTAATGTCACGTGACAGTTTACCAAGCACAATACAGACTAATTATTTAAGATTCCATCTTTATAATTATAAAGGACTGTAATTCAAAACACATTATGAAATAATAAAAGTTTTATTTGTCACAAAGTTAACTAAACATGTTTATAAATAAAAAAATATTACAATAAAATATTACATTTAAAGGGGTGATGCAATTGGGTTGTAGGGCTGTTATATAACATCAATCAGACATTTGTATGGAGGTTCAACTCTAGTTGAACAGTCTTTCACTTTCCACACTACTGCATGGGGCAGAAAGATATTTTTGGGCCATTTTAGCCAGAGCTGGAAATCTATTTATTAACTGCCCAGTACTTCAAGGGTTTGTCTGAACGAGATACAGTGATCTCTCCTACAATAATACAAATAACAGCAATTTGTATTGACAGAACAGTAGTAAACAATTTTTAGTTTAGTCTCCACTCCAGTTTAAAATGAAATGGGAACATGCAGTTTGAAAAAACACCACAAGATAGCATATGGGTAGTAAGTGGAGGTATCGGTTTAAGTATCAGTACATTTGCACGAATACAAGTACTCATGCAAATACTTGGTATCGGTACCGATACCGATACTAGTATCGGTATAGGTGCAACCCTAAAAAATACTAATGTGAATTCAAAATTGAACATTAATGATCTGTCAGAATGGGTAGATGAAGAAAAGTACTTTTGAAAGGTTGACATATGTTTAGGGTTTTTTTCCACCATTTTCCCCAACCAAGAGCACCACTTCAAATCTGGTGTACAAATGTTCCCATCTGTCAGCTGTACTTAAGATTTTGAAAATGCTGTATTCTATATGGTCTTAGTGGAATGATAAGCTGTGGTACTTAGTCTCATACCATTAGATCTGGTTAAATGCAGGATGTAGGCTTGTTTGTATGTATTTCAAAATTAAGTCAGCTTTAGTGTAAACTGAACAGTGTTCAGTTAACCTGTCTCATTTCAAACACTGAGCAATCTTAGCCTTTGAGCATAACATTTTATGAAGATGTAAAAATCTTAGATAAAATGCCTCCTGGCATCTGGAAAGTCCTTGCATGAAGAGGCAGTAAACTGGAATGTAATATATATATATATATATATATATTTAAAATCATATCTGCCAAAAGGGCACCTACCATTTGTGTATTGAGGAGGAAATATTTCTGCATGGTTTTAAATATATAATTTCTACAGCATTGTCAAATAATCATAAATACACTGCTGCTAAAAAATGTGTTTTTATGGACCCCTGGCCCCACCATACAACTACTACCACACTGAAGTTACAATCTGAATTTGCACAAAGAAATAAAAAACATTTGCTAAGTAAGTCCTACCTCCTCTGCAAATGAAAGTGATCTGCCGTCTGACTCAGGCACACACTGTACAAACAAAGTGCCAAGTCTGTCTCACACTGTGCATAGTAGTTTAGTGCACACTCAGAAATCCTCTCAAATGCTAATACTTTAATCATTGTAATAACATTTCCCATGCTCAATTAGCACTCTGCTGTAGTACCCACTGGTGGCTGCCAATTTTTTTTTATTTTTAAGTTCTTGCCTCATGGGGCCCCCCTGGCCCATTGGAGTCACCCCTGTCACCCCCTGATGGCGGCCCTGGTGATAACTGTTTTGCGTGCAAGCAAAAAGGGGTTTATTGTGTCTCTTTGTGCACATCGGAAGTAGCACGCATATTACTGATTGAAAGTAAACGTGTTTGCTTGAGCGCAATTGAATTTATCATGCGCCGGGTAGCATGACTTCAGAGTTCTGGTTAACTGACACGCTTGACTACAAAGTTGCACAAAATACATAAAAATAAAATTTAAAAGAACAGTTATGTATAGGTATGTATGTGTTTATATATATATATATATATATATATATATGTATGTGTGTATATATATATATATATATATGTGTGTGTGTGTGTGTAAATCTATCTATCTATCTATATATATATATATATATATATATATATATATATATATATATATATATATATATATATATATATATATATATATATATATGTGTGTGTGTGTGTGTGTGTGTGTAAGTGTGTGTACACTCTCAGGAGATTTTGGATATAAATCAACCAAAAATGTATTAACGTTTCGGGGAAGCTTACATCCCCTTCATCAGAACAATAAAAGTAAGAGTAAACAGCACATTTATAGTGTAAACAATCAAGTGATCTAGAAATCCCATCCAATTCCTGTGTCGTCAAACAAACAGTGTTTGGAACGCAAGCCTGCGTTTCAGAGTATCGTGAAACCGAAAGTGACGAAATGCCACTTACGGTCTTGTATCTATTAGGTCTAAAATCGGCAACAATCATTATAGTACTACTACTATTTCCAATCCAGTGTTATCATGTTAACTAAAGTAAACAACTCTAGGCGTGATGTGTTACTTACCTGGGGTGCAAACAACTATGAGGTGTCTTCAGGAGGTATAGGTGGTTATGTTGTGGTGTTGTAGTTTTCTGTTTTCCATTTTTCACGCTCCATTGAAGTCTATGGGGGAATCCGTTAACGCGATCACAATATTCCAAGTCTGGCTCTCTGTGCGTGTCGTGTTAGCACTCGTGGAAATTTTTTTTACTTTCAACTTGCAATATGCAAGCTACCTGACTCGCGCAAAAAGCTTACTTCTAGCGGAGTTAACTCGCAAGTACGAGCGCAATCTACCGCTCCACTTGTAAGGTAGCTCAAAATAAGGATTATTTACTACAGCATTTGTTTAAGTTGGTTTCCAGCACTGGCAGCTGTATTGTATGTGAGAGTTCAAATCCAATGGATAATTGTTTTTATTGTCCAAGTTTCAGCCGTCTCTGGTGTGGTGGTCTTGAAAAAGTCTCCAGAGGGGGCTGAAATGTTCACCTTGTCAGATCTTGCTTTTAGATGAGATAATAAAGGAACTTTTAATCTTGGTAAGAACTTTGAGTGCCTTTCTATGGACCGTTTCACTATATATATTTGGCAAGTGCACCCAGTGTGTATATATATGTGTGTGTGTGTATATATATGTGTGTGTGTGTATATATATATGTGTGTGTGTGTATATATATATGTGTGTGTGTGTATATATATATATATATATATATATATATATATTAATTAGAAAAAGATGAATAGTAAGCCTTATCCAGCACAACACATAAAGTCACAAAATTTAAATGAGGCAATGAAACTGTGAATCACTCAGAACTAGACTCTAAACACGGTTGTCAAGATGCAACAAATTAATTTATTAATATAAAATGAAACCAAAAACATGTGCAAAATGTAACAAAAGATTTGATACAATTCATCAAGCTAATATAAAGCATGCTAATGCATTCGTTACCCCTCACACAAACCAAAAAGGCTCTTATTTATTGAGCTTGCAACAGTGCGTCCACTGTAAAAAAGCACAAAAACCAGGTATTAGCAGATAGATTCGTTGTTGCTATATTTAAAGCTGTAAAGTTATTTGCGCTATAGCTGAGTTAGTAGAAAATGCACTGAAGCAAAAACAATTCTCCTTTTGTTATGTGTGATTGACTCGATCATAAAGTGAAGTTCAAGTGGCATGGAGCATATTCAGATGGTGTTGATAACACTATCGGGGCCAGTTATATTGTAAAGTCCCTATATTTAAAAGTCCCCACCACTCACTCTAGAATGGAGCGAGCTGAACAATTGCCAGAGGGGCTGAGTGTGTCACTCAGCAGGGATAACAAGCCGTCTACTCCTTGTCAGGTATTGCGCTGAACCAAAAAGCACTAAGCCATAAAGTAAATCTGGTTTACCTGAGTCTTGAGACGAGTCGGTTCTTCACCCCCGTGTTAAACAAAACAACCACCGCTCACCACATACACTGAGGAAGTCCTCCTTCAAGGTACAAAAAGATCCGGTCAAGGGTAACTTTCATTCAAAATCAAAATGCTGTAATTCCAAACAGCGTGGAAGTCGGCAGCAAACCGAGTAGACTGTTGCTACACGTGTTTCACCCTACATCGCAGAGGGCTTTCTCAAGCTAAATGAATATCCGGTATAGGATTACACCTGACCCACAGGTGAAATAAAACAGAATATAGATTGCACATCTTTTAACCACATACTATTTCCTTAATGGCCAAACATAAAAAAACATATAAACTGTTGATACTTTTGACAGCCGTGTTATGGCAGTGAAAATCAAAAAGATATATTAAATCAAGATTTCAAAATTAAACAACAATAATACATTAATAAATGTATATACACATTAATATTGACCTCCTAAAAAAGGTTATTCGCCTATAAAACTGTAGATATATCTATACATAAATATATAGTAGTTGATTACTAAATCTAAACCATATATAGATTCTACATCTTCTTAAGCTCCTACAAAAAAGGAAGTACATTTCTTAAAGGTATATACACCGTCTTCATTGGCATCTAAGATGGTGAATATTTCCCTATATAACTTACATATAGAACATCAGTGTGGCATATTTGAGAATTTATAATTAATTCCCAACCAGTTACTAGCTAAATAAGGGAAAATATTTTCTTAAAGGTGTATACACCACTTTTATTCCTATCCAAAAATAAAGGATATTTCCCTATATAACTAATTATGCAATATCAGGATAGCCAAACTGGAAATTTAAAAATGGAAAATTAGTTCTCATATTTAGTTGCTGAGGAATGGGGCAACATTAAAGGGACATAATACTCACATGCTAAATCACTTGAAACTGGTGCAGTATAACTGTAAAAAGCTGACAGGAAAATATCACCTGAGCATCTCTATGTAAAAAAGGAAGATATTTTACATCACAATCTCCTCAGCTCAGCAGAGTAAGTTCTGTGTAAAAAGTTATACTTCACCTGCTCCCAGCTGCAGGTAAAGAAATGAACAGCAGCCAATCCTCATCAGCAGTGCTGAGGTCATGAACTCTTACTGTGATCTCATGAGATTTGACTTAACTCTCATGAGATTTCATAGTAAGCTTCCTTTACCTGATTGGTGAAATAATATGAGAGTTCACGAAGCTCATCCCTTCAGTTGTCCCGGGACAGACACACTAAAATGCTGCTTAGAAATCCTTTACAATGGGAGGTGGCTAATGAGGAACTTTTGAGGTAAAATATCTTTCTTTTTTACATAGAGATGTTCAGGTGATATTTTCTAATCAGCTTTTTACAGCTATGCTGCATCACTTTCAAGTGTTTAAACATTTGGGTATTATGGCCCTTTAAGTTCTTCATTAAGGCCATTGGGTTGCATTGAGTGTAAATTATATATCCATTTGCATTCAGATTTTAATAGCATATTATCCCAATCGCACCCCCTCTCACTGATGTCTATTAATTCAAGACCCATAAATTTAAGGTCATGAACACTGCTTTGATGCATGTCAGAGAAATGTCTTGCAACACCACTATCTTTAATTTTTTCATTCAATATGTCCCTCCTGTGTTCCTTCAACTCACGATACATAAAATCTTGGGCATGAGCAAAAAGCAGCATAAACAACTCCCTCACTGCGACAAGTAATATGGCCCTTGACCTTATGTGGGTAACCCCTATTATCAATTATAATCTGGCCCTTATTAATATGTTTGCACATTTTACATTTACCGCATTTGTAACACCCATCCTGCTTTTGGTGTTAATATATATTAATTTGTTAAGCTTAAAATAATAGCTGTTTAATTGTTGAAATTTTTGTTGAAATTTTTTGTTGAAATTTTTTTTTGCATATAAAAAGTTAAGCAAACACTCTTTAACCCCTTGAGTGCTAATGGCCCACTCTGGTGCTAATGACGGCTCAGAGTCGTCACTAGCACTCTCCCACCTTGAGGGAGATCTGGGTGCTCCCATCGCGCAACTTTATTTAACATTAAAGGGACAGTCTAGGCCAAAATAAACATTCAGATAGAGCATGTAATTTTAAACAATTTTCCAATTTACTTTTATCACCAATTTTGCTTTGTTCTCTTGGTATTCTTAGTTGAAAGTTTAACTTAGGAGGTTCATATGCTAATTTCTTAGACCTTGAAGCCCACCTCTTTCAGATTGCATTTTAACAGTTTTTCACCACTAGAGGGTGTTAGTTCACGTGTTTCATATAGATAACACTGTGCTCGTGCACGTGAAGTTATCTGGGAGCAGGCACTGATTGGCTAGACTGCAAGTCTGTCAAAAAAACTGAAAAAAGGGGCAGTTTGCAGAGGCTTAGATACAAGATAATCACAGTGGTTAAAAGTATATTATTATAACCGTGTTGGTTATGCAAAACTGGGGAATGGGTAATAAAGGGATTATCTATCTTTTAAAACAATAAAAATTCTGGTGTAGACTGTCCCTTTAACAATGTTAAATATAGGAGCAGGGGGCATGCTGCTTAGAAGCCTGTATCTCAGGCATCTAAGCAGCTACAGCCCCCCTAGACCCACCGTTGGAAAGGTAATCGCCTAACAAAAAGTAAAAAAATATATTTTTAAAAATATAAAATAAAAAACCCTTTAAAAAAAAACCTTAGCACCCAGGTGAAAAGTGCTTAGCACTCAAAGGGTTAAAGGACATTCTAGTGCAAACATTGTATGCTCTGATTAGTTAACCATTTTTACACTAGACGACGCAACTCTATTTGTTCTACCCATGCAAATGTTAAAGTCCCACTTGAAGCTATAAGAGCTGTAGCCGGTGAACTGAATACAGCCATTGACCTGGTTATGTGACTGATGTTTGTCATCAGCTGTTTCCTGTTCAGGACCAGCATTTCCCTGCTACTCCCAAATGGGACCTAAATGGTGTGTTTAACTCCTTTACAGGGGTTAAAAGCTTAGAGTTGCAGTGTTAGTGCAAATATTGTGCAGTGGTGCGCATTTTACTTATTGGATTTTATTGCTTAATCAGTGATAAAGAGGATTCCAACGAAAATGTGGTTTATTAAGCTCATGAAAATTAAAGGGATAAGAAACCCAAATTTTGTCTTCAATGACTCATACAGGGCAAGCAATTTTAAACAACTCTCTATTTTACTTCTATCATCATTTTTTCTTTGTTCTCTTGGTATCTTTTGTTTAAAAGCATGAACGTAAGTTTAGAAGACAGCCCATTTCTGGAGCATTATATGGAAATGATTTTGCAATGAATTAATTTGTAAGAGCACTAGAGGGCAGCACTATTTCCTTCTCCATGTGCCTACTTAGGTATCTCTTCAACAAAGAATATCATGGGAATGAAGCAAATTTGATAATAGAAGTAAAGGGAAAACTTTTTTAAAGTTGTATGCTCTGTCTGAATCACAAAAGGCTATTTTTGGGGTTTCATATCCCTTTAATTAAAAAAAAAGCTTTATTTATTTTGAAACATTCACTTTCAGATGGAGCATATTTGAAATATTTGAGTATCATATCTCTAAGTAATTATCCTATTGAGTAATAAAAGTGACCAGATATAGACAGATATAGTAAAAGGGTGAGAAGTATATCCGAGATGCTATCCTACATATCCCTTCCCCCAAAGATGACCGATCTACTTTATCCATTTGATATATAACTTTAATAAGGTCCTTACCTTTCTTTGTGTGAACTTAACTAAAACCTAAAGCTTTATTAGCCTTTAGAAAGAGGGTTATCATGTATTGCTCATCTGTCCCTGCACTAGACCAGTCGTATAGCGTAAGGGAACATGATTCTAATGACATTTGCAGTCATCACATGTTTATGGTGATGATACAACTATCCATGACATTTCCATATCAGGAAAAGCCAAATAACAGGTTGAACATCTAGTGCCAAAATTATTCTCAATTCAGCAAAGTTCAAAAGAGTTATGACTGCAGGTTGTGCAAACGAGTAACCATATAGCAATCATTTTATAAAAACAATGCTATTTTTAAATAGTAAACTTAAGTAACATTCACAAATGACGATAATAATTTATAAATACACAACTCAGCAATCCACATCAGACACTGGTTTTAGCTGCAGGGTGTTTATATTTCAATGACCAGAATATATACGAAGGGTATTTGTGCAAAACTAACTTTCTGTTAACAATTTAAATATAACAACTGTTGACTTTGATATATAAAAAAATCATAATGTCATTCTCCCTTCTGGGAAGTTTAGTTTTGTAATAGTGTCGCAGTGTGAAGCTTAACCAGAAGAGTATAGAGCAGTAACTGTTAACATTTTTGTTCCTGAGTGTCCAGAATTCTACAGGTAACCAACTTATGGATCTCTAAGTGCCAAATCTGCCCTTTTTTCATTGGTGTTAATGGGAACCTCTTTAAAAATAAGTCTCTTATTTAGTTGGAGTGGTAACCTCTCACTTTAAAAAAAAAAAAAAATCCCCCTTTTTGCTGGTGTCACTAAGTAAAGCCCCACTTTTTTTACTGGGGTAAGTGGCTATCTCTTTTTTAAAGAAAAGCCCTCCTTTTTTACTGGTGTCAGTGGGTAGCTTTCTTAACAACAAATAAATAAAAAAGCCTCCATTTTTCATTGGTGTCAGTGAGTTTGGTAAGCACTTACCAAGTCCTCAGTCTGCATAGTAGCTCTATGTCCTTTTTTGTCCTTGCTGCAGCCTCATTTCTGCTCCTTGTCTTTATGAATAGAGCTGTAGCCATTCATAGTGATCTCAACTAGGTCACAAAATTTGGGGATTTGTATTTTTCCATGTGTTATCTAGAAGAGAGAACAAGACTGTCTACTGCATCAGAGCGCAACCAGGCTGCTGTCAGGGTGGCAGTAGGAGAGGAGTGATGTGCCATCTAAATTTTTGCTGTACCCCTTGGAAACCACCCTGGAATAGAGTAATCATAAATGTTCTGTACCTTCTATAGCACTGATAAAGCAAATGTTTGGTTCTGCTTACAGGGTTTTAAGATCTTAGTGTTTTGCACACAGAATTTTTTCAGATGTGTCTCAGGGTGCTAAATTATGTTTTAAAGCACAAAAACCCATTTACAGAGCAAAAGGGTAATTTTTTTTTCAATTATATTTTCTGTACGTGGTTTTACAATGACATCAATCAAAGCGATGGTGCATAGGAATAGAATTACCAGTTTGTCAAACCAACTATTAATAATAACACCTTGCAAACATTACTAATGAAAAACTATTGTAATGAGGGTCTGCACATAACTGTTTGGCACAATATACAATTGTAGTCTTTGTAGTTTTTGCTGTTCTGCATAATATTTTTTGTGTGCACCGCAACCGTGTTAATGATCTAACATAGACCGATATCTTATTTGCCAAGTGATGTAGAATATGCATGTAATAACAATTATAGTGTTTTTATTAAAGGGAAATAAAACACAGCATTTTTCTTTTATGATTCAGATAGAGTATACTGTTTAAAATAACTTTCCAATTTATTTCTCATTTTTGCTTCATTCTCTTTGTATCCTTTTTTGAAGGAGCAGCAATGCACTACTACTGAACTAGCTGAACACATTGGTAAGCCAATAAGAAGATGCATATATGTGCAGCCCCCAATCAGCATCCAGCATCCAGTTTCTTAGCATATCTAGGTATGCTTTTCAACAAAGGATACCATAGGAACAAAGCAAATTAGATAATAGAAGTAAATTGAAAAGCTGTTTAAAATGGTTTATTCTATCTGAATCTTGAAAGAAACATTTGGGTTTCATGTTCCTTTAAGATAAAAATACATTTCATGTTTAACCAACACTTATTTCTTAAATTTCTCTTAGTATATCCTTGCAACTGGAAATAAGGGACAAAAAAGCTTCAAGCAAATACATTCTCTTAGAGTTGCCTTTGTATGCTGCTCATTAATATTGCAGAGTGAATGAGCTAGAGGCTTATAATAGAGATTAAACTATAATGACATCTTTGTATTTAGGGTAACTTTAGTTTTGTGAATTACAATTTTATCCTAAATCTTTAAATTGTGGAAATTTTTAAACGTAAGGGTCATAAAAGCTAAAAAAAAAAATAACAGCAAAAAACTGTTCTTTATTGCTAGAGACAATATAAATACAGGTGGCCCTCGTTTTACAACGGTTCAATTTACACCGTTTCAGAATAACAACCTTTTTTTCTAGTCATTTGACTGCTATTGAAAAGGATTGAGAAGCAGTGCATTTATTAAAATAACCAGTAGGTGGAGCTGTCCGCTTGTGTTGCAGCAAAGCCAAGCAAGCTGAAATTAAATCAGTTTAACCAGACCTGAGCTATCAAGCAGATTTCAAAGGAACAAGATCTTCCTGTCTATAAATCAGTCCAGATTGGATTGCATAGAAAGAACTGTTTGCAGAAAAATGCAAGTGAAGTCTGTGTTGTGTGATTATTTTATTAGGTCTATAATGCTGTTTAGCAAATGTTTTTGTTCATTTAACTTATTTTAATTATATATTCTGTGATGTGTGATTATTTTATTAGGTTTATAATGCTGTTTAGCATTTAAAGTCTTCATTTCAAAGCTTTAAAAATAATGTCTTAGGTGTTACTTATGACAATTTTGAGAGGGGCCTGGAACCTATCTCCCTCACTTCCCATTGACTTACATTATAAACTGGGTTTCAATTTACAACGGTTTTGATTTACAACCATTCCTTCTGGAACCTAACCCGGCGTAAACTGAGGGCCACCTGTATTTTTAAATGTATCACCTTACTTACCCTCGCCTATTTTGGGGTTCATTTCAATTATTCAGATCCCATTTCTCAGTGTTTTTTCAGCACCGATCTTTTCACGTTCTGAGTGATCACAATACAAGAAATAATGCCATTTCTGTATTGGGAAAAGTTCAAATCAAAATCAAGCAGATAGCGGAATAATCACCCCTACATGGACAGCAATGGTTTCGGTGATCACAATCCGATTCCTGAACACAGGAGTTGCACTTTATTATTGTTACTGAAATGGACTCCTGGAATTCAGCACACAAATGGTGTTGACAAAGTGCAAAACTGGGCTTTCTAACATGTTTGTTTACCAGTATTTCATGATGATTTTGAATAATTCTTGCGCTTGAGCAAGACTCTTTAAAACGTGCTGGGGTGTTCCATAGAGCTAGGGAGCATGGCTAAAAGCCCCCTACCGGCATTTTAGTAAATTATTGTCACATTTATCTTCTGAACATGTGCTGATTTAAAGGGACATGAAACCCCTATTTTTTTTCTTTCATTATTTAGAAAGAAAATACAATATTAAAAATGTTTCCATTTTACTTCTGTTATCAAAGTTCATTCTTATGTTATTCTTTGTTGAAGAGATACCTAGGCAGATAGTGTGCACATGCGTGAAGCACTACATGACAGGAAATAGTGCTGTCATCTAGTACTCTTGGTGATGCATAACATTGTTGCAAAACTACTGCCATATAGTGTTGCAACACGTACACACTCTTGAGCTTACATGCCTGCTTTTACGTAAAGGATAACAAGACAATGAAAAAAATTTGATAATTGAAGTAAATTGTTTTTTTTTTTATAAATTGTATGCTCTATCTAAATCATGAAAAAAAAATTGAGGTTTTATGTCCCTTTAAGAGTGCAAGTTGGGACATAGCGCACCGGTAATTCTTTTATGTAGCTTACAAACCCAAATGATTCTGCCAATAACACCCAGAAGCTCAAAATAATGGCCTCCTGTAAACAAAATGACTATCTGCTTCATTAATCTGGTGATTTCATAATCAAAAAGTGTAATGCACATCATTTACGACAAACAATATAGAGATTTTGCCGGTTTAATGATTACATTACAGATTAAAGGGGCCTATATGATGATTGATTCCTTATTATAGTTTGTACTGATTCTAATAGGTGACATGTTTGCAGTTAACCCTTTGTGCTCGAACACCACAATGATGTGTGTGTATGTCTCCTTGAGGGATCTGAATAGGTTATGAATTTTGCTAATTGTTTTTAGATACAAAAGCTTCATTGTCAATCAATTATACTGTTTTGTGTCTTTGCTTCCTAACATCATCAAATATGGTGGCGGTGGGTAACTTTAGCGTGTTTTGACCATGTTGAAAAAATGTTACATTCTAAAAAAAATTGGGGGTACTTGGTAAGACGTTGAAAAGTGTTGTCTGGAGTTGTTCTTGTCGATGTTAAAATTTGGTAATTGAAAAATAACCTGATAAATGTGTTGTTCAGTACTGAGAATTTGATTATAAAAAACAGAATTGGCACATGTTCATTTTATGGTGATGTTTCAAGGAAACAATAATGAAAAAAAGATCAGCCATTAAAAAATGAAAATGGCTGATTGTGGTTGTATAGAGATGGAAAACGTCTCATCCTCAGCCATTAATTATCAAGCAACAGATTGTGATTAAACTCTTTGTGCCATTATTTCAGAAATGACATGCTATAAGGACTGACATGTAAGTTTTGCATTAAAATGTCCCTTTAATAAGAGACAGAACTAAAAACAGCAGACTTATAGTGCTCCTGGTGCAGCCTGTGTAAAAGAATATTTTGATTTGGAGAAACTGCCACTTTACTTTTTCATCCTTTTGTTTTTAAAGGGATATAAACTCAACATTTAATTTATCTGTAAAAGTTTTGTAAAGTACATTTTCCACTTTCTCCCACAGAGGTAGGAGTGCCTCCACCATACCGGAGTATGCAACATTCTAATCACTGATTGGTGAGATCAGATCATAAGCTCAGTAATATTTACCCCTACCTGAACACAGCAAAGGAGACCAGGAATATGGATTCTGCCAGATTTTCTAAAGGGTGTATTCCTAAACTGTTCTTTATTACCAAAACCTTGTAAATGGTGCTAACAAAATATTTATATTGAATGGTTTAAAGCATGAATTAAGCAAATCAGTGCTCACTTGCTAATAAATGCTGTTAGTTTAATGTCTCTTCATGTTTTTATTAAATAAACTGTTCTTAAAGACAGTAACACAACCTGTTGCAGCTGGATAATTTATTTTAACACTAACTGGAGTTTAGGCTTATTTGTAAAATAAAAACCCTGGATTGATAAAAATAGGAACTTTTCTATATGTTTATTTACAATCCGTGATTTGAAGCATTTATGATTTCTAATATATCTAATTGCTAATGTCTAAGTTCAAGCTTCAAGATTGAAAGGTAATGAAAGAATAATCTTTTTATCAGTGCTGCAATGACTTAGGGGATCTTTATTAACATACTGAGTGCACATGGTTGGACTAGAGGAACTGTACATTTGTAATAAGAATTTAAGTAAAAATCGGACATTAAAAGGGACATGAAACACAACATTTTTCTTTCATGATTCAGATAAAGCATATTGTTTTATACAACTTTCTTTACTTTTGTTATTAATTTTGCTTTGTTTTCTTATTATTCTTTGTTGAAGAAAATACCTAGATAGGTTCAGGAGCAGCAATGCAGTACTGGGAGCTAGCTGCTGATTGGTGACATATGCCTCTTGTCATTGATCACCCAAAGTGTTCATCTAGCTCCAGTAGTGCATTGCTGCTCCTTCAACAAAAGATAGCAAGAACATCAATCAAAATTTGATAATAGAAGTATATTTTGTAAAGGTTTTCTTTCATGTAATTAACAAGAGTCCATGAGCTAGTGACGTATGGGATATACATTCCTACCAGGAGGGGCAAAGTTTCCCAAACCTTAAAATGCCTATAAATACACCCCTCACCACACCCACAAATCAGTTTTACAAACTTTGCCTCCAAGGGAGGTGGTGAAGTAAGTTTGTGCTAGATTCTACGTTGATATGCGCTCCGCAGCAAGTTGGAGCCCGGTTTTCCTCTCAGCGTGCAGTGAATGTCAGAGGGATGTGAGGAGAGTATTGCCTATTGAATGCAGTGATCTCCTTCTACGGGGTCTATTTCATAAGGTTCTCTGTTATCGGTCGTAGAGATTCATCTCTTACCTCCCTTTTCAGATCGACGATATACTCTTATATTTACCATTTCCTCTACTGATTCTCGTTTCAGTACTGGTTTGGCTTTCTACAAACATGTAGATGAGTGTCCTGGGGTAAGTAAGTCTTATTTTCTGTGACACTCTAAGCTATGGTTGGGCACTTTATTTATAAAGTTCTAAATATATGTATTCAAACATTTATTTGCCTTGACTCAGAATGTTCAACTTTCCTTATTTCCAGACAGTCAGTTTCATATTTGGGATTATGCTTTAATTATCATATTTTTTCTTACCTCAAAAATTTGACTTTTTTCCCTGTGGGCTGTTAGGCTCGCGGGGGCTGAAAATGCTTCATTTTATTGCGTCATTCTTGGCGCGGACTTTTTTGGCGCAAAAATTCTTTTCCGTTTCCGGCGTCATACGTGTCGCCGGAAGTTGCGTCATTTTTTGACGTTATTTTGCGCCAAAAGTGTCGGCGTTCCGGATGTGGCGTCATTTTTGGCGCCAAAAGCATTTAGGCGCCAAATAATGTGGGCGTCTTATTTGGCGCCAAAAAATATGGGCGTCGCTTTTGTCTCCACATTATTTCAGTCTCATTTTTCATTTGCTTCTGGTTGCTAGAAGCTTGATGTTTGGCATTTTTTTCCCATTCCTGAAACTGTCTTATAAGGAATTTGATCTATTTTGCTTTATATGTTGTTTTTTCTCTTACATATTGCAAGATGTCTCACGTTGCATCTGAGCCAGAAGATACTACAGGAAAACCTCTGCCTGCTGGATCTACCAAAGCTAAGTGTATCTGCTGTAAACTTTTGGTAGCTATTCCTCCAGCTGTTGTTTGTATTAAATGTCATGACAAACTTGTTAATGCAGATAATATTTCCTTTAGTGATGTACCATTGCCTGTTGCAGTTCCCTCAACATCTAAGGTGCAGAATGTTCCTGATAACATAAGAGATTTTGTTTCTGAATCCATAAAGAAGGCTTTGTCTGTTATTTCTCCTTCTAGTAAACGTAAAAAGTCTTTTAAATCTTCTCTCTCTACAGATGAATTTTTAAATGAACACCATCATTCTGATTCTTTGGACTCTTCTGGTTCAGAGGATTCTGTCTCAGAGATTGATGCTGATAAATCTTCATATTTATTTAAGATGGAATTTATTCGCTCTTTACTTAAAGAAGTACTAATTGCTTTAGAAATAGAGGATTCTAGTCCTCTTGATACTAATTCTATACGTTTGGATAAGGTTTTTAAAGCTCCTGCGGTTATTCCAGAAGTCTTTCCTGTTCCTAATGCTATTTCTGCAGTAATTGCTAAGGAATGGGATAAATTGGGTAATTCATTTACTCCTTCTAAACGTTTTAAGCAATTATATCCTGTTCCGCCTGACAGGTTAGAATTTTGGGACAAAATCCCTAAAGTTGATGGGGCTATTTCTACCCTTGCTAAACGTACTACCATTCCTACATCAGATGGTACCTCGTTTAAGGATCCTTTAGATAGAAAAATTGAATCTTTTCTAAGAAAAGCTTATCTATGTTCAGGTAATCTTCTTAGACCTGCTATATCATTGGCTGATGTTGCTGCAGCTTCAACTTTTTGGTTGGAAACTCTAGCGCAACAAGTAACAAATCGTGATTCTCATGATATTATTATTCTTCTCCAGCATGCTAATAATTTCATCTGTGATGCCATTTTTGATATTATTAGAGTTGATGTTAGATTTATGTCTCTGGCTATCTTAGCCAGAAGAGCTTTATGGCTTACGACTTGGAATGCTGATATGGCTTCTAAATCAACTCTACTTTCCATTTCTTTCCAGGGAAACAAATTATTTGGTTCTCAGTTGGATTCTATTATTTCAACTGTTACTGGTGGGAAAGGAACTTTTTTACCACAGGATAAAAAGTCTAAAGGTAAAAACAGGGCTAACAATCGTTTTCGTTCCTTTCGTTTCAACAAAGAACAAAAGCCTGATCCTTCGTCCTCAGGAGCAGTTTCAGTTTGGAAACCATCTCCAGTCTGGAATAAATCCAAGCCTGCTAGAAAGGCAAAGCCTGCCTCTAAGTTCACATGAAGGTACGGCCCTCATTCCAGTTCAGCTGGTAGGGGGCAGGTTACGTTTTTTCAAAGAAATTTGGATCAATTCTGTTCACAATCTTTGGATTCAGAACATTGTTTCAGAAGGGTACAGAATTGGTTTCAAGATGAGACCTCCTGCAAAGAGATTTTTTCTTTCCCATGTCCCAGTAAATCCAGTGAAAGCTCAAGCATTTCTGAATTGTGTTTCAGATCTAGAGTTGGCTGGAGTAATTATGCCAGTTCCAGTTCCGGAACAGGGGATGGGGTTTTATTCAAATCTCTTCATTGTACCAAAGAAGGAGAATTCCTTCAGACCAGTTCTGGATCTAAAATTATTGAATCGTTATGTAAGGATACCAACGTTCAAGATGGTAACTGTAAGGACTATATTGCCTTTTGTTCAGCAAGGGAATTATATGTCCACAATAGATTTACAGGATGCATATCTGCATATTCCGATTCATCCAGATCATTATCAGTTCCTGAGATTCTCTTTTCTAGACAAGCATTACCAATTTGTGGCTCTACCGTTTGGCCTTGCTACAGCTCCAAGAATTTTCACAAAGATTCTCGGTGCCCTTCTGTCTGTAATCAGAGAACAGGGTATTGTGGCATTTCCTTATTTGGACGATATCTTGGTACTTGCTCCGTCTTTACATTTAGCAGAGTCTCATACGAATCGACTTGTGTTGTTTCTTCAAGATCATGGTTGGAGGATCAATTTACCAAAAAGTTCTTTGATTCCTCAAACAAGGGTAACCTTTCTGGGTTTCCAGATAGATTCAGTGTCCATGACTTTGTCTTTAACAGACAAGAGACGTCTAAAATTGATTACAGCCTGTCGAAACCTTCAGTCTCAATCATTCCCTTCGGTAGCCTTATGCATGGAAATTCTAGGTCTTATGACTGCTGCATCGGACGCGATCCCCTTTGCTCGTTTTCACATGCGACCTCTTCAGCTCTGTATGCTGAACCAATGGTGCAGGGATTACACGAAGATATATCAATTAATATCTTTAAAACCGATTGTTCGGCACTCTCTAACGTGGTGGACAGATCACCATCGTTTAATTCAGGGGGCTTCTTTTGTTCTTCCGACCTGGACTGTAATTTCAACAGATGCAAGTCTCACAGGTTGGGGAGCTGTGTGGGGATCTCTGACGGCACAAGGAGTTTGGGAATCTCAGGAGGTGAGATTACCGATCAATATCTTGGAACTCCGTGCAGTTTTCAGAGCTCTTCAGTTTTGGCCTCTTCTGAAGAGAGAATCGTTCATTTGTTTTCAGACAGACAATGTCACAACTGTGGCATACATCAATCATCAAGGAGGGACTCACAGTCCTCTGGCTATGAAAGAAGTATCTCGAATTTTGGTTTGGGCGGAATCCAGCTCCTGTCTAATCTCTGCGGTTCATATCCCAGGTGTAGACAATTGGGAAGCGGATTATCTCAGTCGCCAAACGTTGCATCCGGGCGAATGGTCTCTTCACCCAGAGGTATTTCTTCAGATTGTTCAAATGTGGGGGCTCCCAGAGATAGATCTGATGGCCTCTCATCTAAACAAGAAACTTCCCAGGTATCTGTCCAGATCCCGGGATCCTCAGGCGGAGGCAGTGGATGCATTATCACTTCCTTGGAAGTATAATCCTGCCTATATCTTTCCGCCTCTAGTTCTTCTTCCAAGAGTAATCTCCAAGATTCTGAGGGAATGCTCGTTTGTTCTGCTAATAGCTCCGGCATGGCCTCACAGGTTTTGGTATGCGGATCTTGTCCGGATGGCATCTTGCCAACCATGGACTCTTCCGTTAAGACCAGACCTTCTGTCTCAAGGTCCTTTTTTCCATCCGGATCTGAAATCCTTAAATTTAAAGGTATGGAGATTGAACGCTTGATTCTTGGTCATAGAGGTTTCTCTGACTCCGTGATTAATACTATGTTACAGGCTCATAAATCTGTATCTCGAGAGATATATTATAGAGTCTGGAAGACTTATATTTCTTGGTGTCTTTCTCATCATTTTTCTTGGCATTCTTTTAGAATACCGAGAATTTTACAGTTTCTTCAGGATGGTTTAGATAAGGGTTTGTCCGCGAGTTCTTTGAAAGGACAAATCTCCGCTCTTTCTGTTCTTTTTCACAGAAAGATTGCTATTCTTCCTGATATTCATTGTTTTGTACAAGCTTTGGTTCGTATAAAACCTGTCATTAAGTCAATTTCTCCTCCATGGAGTTTGAATTTGGTTTTGGGAGCTCTTCAAGCTCCTCCGTTTGAACCTATGCATTCATTGGACATTAAATTACTTTCTTGGAAAGTTTTGTTCCTTTTGGCCATCTCTTCTGCTAGAAGAGTTTCTGAATTATCTGCTCTTTCGTGTGAGTCTCCTTTTCTGATTTTTCATCAGGATAAGGCGGTGTTGCGAACTTCTTTTGAATTTTTACCTAAAGTTGTGAATTCCAACAACATTAGTAGAGAAATTGTGGTTCCTTCATTATGTCCTAATCCTAAGAATTCTAAGGAGAAATCATTGCATTCTTTAGATGTTGTTAGAGCTTTGAAATATTATGTTGAAGCTACGAAATCTTTCCGTAAGACTTCTAGTCTATTTGTTATCTTTTCCGGTTCTAGGAAAGGCCAGAAAGCTTCTGCCATTTCTTTGGCATCTTGGTTGAAATCTTTAATTCATCTTGCCTATGTTGAGTCGGGTAAAATTCCGCCTCAAAGAATTACAGCTCATTCTACTAGGTCAGTTTCTACTTCCTGGGCGTTTAGGAATGAAGCTTCGGTTGACCAGATCTGCAAAGCAGCAACTTGGTCCTCTTTGCATACTTTTACTAAATTCTACCATTTTGATGTATTTTCTTCTTCTGAAGCAGTTTTTGGTAGAAAAGTTCTTCAGGCAGCGGTTTCAGTTTGAATCTTCTGCTTATGTTTTTTGTTAAACTTTATTTTGGGTGTGGATTATTTTCAGCAGGAATTGGCTGTCTTTATTTTATCCCTCCCTCTCTAGTGACTCTTGTGTGGAAAGATCCACATCTTGGGTAGTCATTATCCCATACGTCACTAGCTCATGGACTCTTGTTAATTACATGAAAGAAAACATAATTTATGTAAGAACTTACCTGATAAATTCATTTCTTTCATATTAACAAGAGTCCATGAGGCCCACCCTTTTTTGTGGTGGTTATGATTTTTTTGTATAAAGCACAATTATTCCAATTCCTTATTTTATATGCTTCGCACTTTTTTTCTTATCACCCCACTTCTTGGCTATTCGTTAAACTGATTTGTGGGTGTGGTGAGGGGTGTATTTATAGGCATTTTAAGGTTTGGGAAACTTTGCCCCTCCTGGTAGGAATGTATATCCCATACGTCACTAGCTCATGGACTCTTGTTAATATGAAAGAAATGAATTTATCAGGTAAGTTCTTACATAAATTATGTTTTTTTATTTAAATGGCATGCTCTATATCAGTGTTTCCCAAACCCAGTTCTCATGACCCTTAACAGGCCAGATATTCATTATGTCTTAAATATGGCACAGGTGAAATAATCAGCTGATCAGTAACCATGGTTACTAGCCTGCTCTCACCCTTCAGATGATTATATCACCTGTTCTCTAGTTAAGCTATAATGAAAATCTGGCCTGCTAAAGTCCAAACTAAACTTTCATGATTCAGATAGGGCATGCAATTTTAAACAACGTTCTAACTTACATTTATTGTGAAATTTGCTTTGTTCTCTTGTTATTCTTAGTTGAAAGCTAAACCTAGGTAGGCTCATATGCTAATTTCTGAGCCCTTGAAGGCTGCCTCTGCAGTTGACAGTTTTACACAGCTAGAGGGCGCTAGTTCATGTGTTTCATATAGATAACACTGTGCTCATGCACATGAAGTTATTTAAGAGTCAGTACTAATTGCCTGAAATGCAAGTCTGTCAAAAGATCTGAGATAAGGAGGCAGTCTGCTAGGTAATCACAGAGGTAGAAAGTATATTAATATAACTGTTGGTTATGCAAAACTGGGGTATGGGTAATCAGGCATTATCTATTTTTTTAAACAATAACATTTTTGGTTTTTACTATCCCTTTAAGAGCCCTGAAGACTGGAGTTGGGAAACACTGTTCTATGTGAATCATGCCCTTTAATGTTAACAAATATAAACTGAAATGGGAAGTTTAGTATTCATCATGAATATTATTATGGATTATAAGGAAAAATACAAATTTAAATTTCTTACCTCTTTTTAAGAGATAACTTAGACAGCTGGAGCTTGGAACATTTGAAAATAAATCCTGAAAGATAAAAAAAATATATTTTTCTTTACAGGAAAATAATCTTGAAATTAAGAGCCCCTTTTATCAAGCTGCAAAATCAGCTTTAGAGCCCCAGCGTTTCAGACATTTAACCACTCCACCACCTAAAGTGTGGCATATTTCAATCATCCCAATCAGATCCAATCGGCATGATTGACAGTTCCCACTCACATGCGATTGGCCATATGTGAGAAGGGGCGGCATTGCACAATCAGCGGCTTGTGCAGTGTTAAATGGACAGTCTAGTCAAAATTAAACTTTCATGATTCAGATAGGGCATGTAATTTGAAACAATTTTCCAATTGACTTTTATCATTAAATTTTCCTTGTTCCCTTGGTGGTATTTTTGAAAAGCTAAACCTAGGTAAGCTCAAGCTGATTTATAAACGGTTGAAAACCACCTCTTAGCTCAGAGCATTATGAAAGTTTTTCATAGTTAGACAGTACTAGTTCATGTGTATCATATAGATAACATTGTGCTCACTCCAGTGGAGTTATTTAGGAGTCAGCACTGATTGGCTAAACTGCATGTCTGTCAAAAGCACTGAGATAAGGGGGCAGTCTGCAGATTCTTAGATAATCACAGAGGTAAAACATAAATTAATATAACTGTGTTGGTTCTGCAAAACCTGGGAATTGGTAATAAAGGAATTATCTATCTTTTTAAACAATAAACATTCTGGTGCAAACTGTCCCTTTAAATGCGGCCAGCAGAGGTTCATGATAGCGAAACTCGCCCGCCTGCCGGTTGATAAATGGAGCTCTAAGTATCTTTTGTAGTAAAATACTTGTGTGGTATTTGACAATAATATCAGATATTATTTAAAGAGACATGAAATTCAAAAAGTTTCTTTTATGATTCAAATAGAGAATACAATTTTAAACAACTTTCCAATTTACTTCTATTATTTAATTTGCTTCCTTCCCTTGTTATCCTTTGCTAAAAGGTTTTTCTAGGCAAGCTCATGAGCAGCAGAGAACCTAGGCTCTAGCTGTTGATTGGTGGCTGCATATATACTGTATATCGATTGTGATTGGCTCACCCATGAGTTCAGTTTGAAACTATTAGTGCAGTGCTGCTCCTTCAACAAATGATACCAAGAGAATGAAACAAATTTGATAATAGAAGTAAATTAGAAAGTTGTTAAACGTTGTATTCTTTATCTGAATCACAAAAGAAAAAAATTGGGTTTCATGTCCCTTTAACCCCTTAATGACCACAGCACTTTTCCATTTTCTGTCCGTTTGGGACCAAGGCTATTTTTACATTTTTGCGGTGTTTGTGTTTAGCTGTAATTTTCCTCTTACTCATTTACTGTACCCACACATATTATATAACGTTTTTCTCGCCATTAAATGGACTTTCAAAAGATACCATTATTTTCATCATATCTTATAATTTACTATAAAAAAAATTATAAAATATGAGGAAAAAATTGAAAAAAACACACTTTTTCTAACTATGACCCCCAAAATCTGTTACACATCTACAACCACCAAAAAACACCCATGCTAAATAGTTTCTAAATTTTGTCCTGAGTTTAGAAATACCCAATGTTTACATGTTCTTTGCTTTTTTTGTAAGTTATAGGGCCATAAATACAAGTAGCACTTTGCTATTTCCAAACCATTATTTTTCAAAATTAGCGCTAGTTACATTAGAACACTAATATCTTTCAGGAATCTCTGAATATCCATTGACATGTATATATTTTTTTTTAGTAGACATCCCAAAGTATTCATCTAGGCCCATTTTGGTATATTTCATGCCACCATTTCACCGCCAAATGCGATTAAATACAAAAAATCGTTCACTTTTTTACAAATTTTTTCACAAACTTTTGGTTTCTCACTGAAATTATTTACAAACAGCTTGTGCAATTATGGCTTAAATGGTTGTAAATTCTTCTCTGGGATCCCCTTTGTTCAGAAATAGCAGACATATATGGCTTTGGCTTTGCTTTTTAGTAATTAGAAGGCTGCTAAATGCCACTGCGCACTACACGTGTAATATGCCCAGCAGTGAAGGGGTTAATTATGGAGCATGTAGGGAGCTTTTAGGGATAATTTTAGCTTTAGTGTAGTGTAGTAGACAACCCCAAGTATTGATCTAGGCCAATTTTGGTATATTTCATGCCACCATTTCAACGCCAAATGCGATCAAATTAAAAAAAACGTTAAATTTTTCACAATTTTAGGTTTCTCACTGAAATCATTTACAAACAGCTTGTGCAATTATGGCACAAATGGTTGTAAATGCTTCTCTGGGATCCCCTTTGTTCAGAAATAGCAGACATATATGGCTTTGGCGTTGCTTTTTGGTAATTAGAAGGCCGCCAAATGCTGCTGCATTTCACACGTGTATTATGGCTAGCAGTGAAGGGGTTAATTATGTAGCTTGTAGGGAGCTTGCAGGGTTAATTTTAGCTTTAGTGTAGAGCTTAGCCTCCCACCTGAAACATGAGACCCCCTGATCCCTCCCAAATAGCTCTCTTCCCTCCCCCACCCCACAATTGTCCCCGCCATCTTAAGTACTGGCAGAAACTCTGCCAGTACTAAAATAAAAGCTATATTTGGGCTTTTTTGTGTGTTTTTATAGCATATTTACATATGCTGCTGTGTAGGATCCCCCCTTAGCCCCCAGCCTCACTGATCCCCCACCAAACAGCTCTCTAACCCTCCCCCTCTGCCTTAATGGGCGCCATCTTGGGTACTGGCAGCTGTCTGCCAGTACCCAGTTTAGTGAAAAAAAGTGCCTTTTTTTAAAAAAAAAAATGCCCTTTTCTGTAGTGTAGCTTCCCCCCCCCAAGATCAACCCCCCACCCCTTCCAGATCCCTTAGCTGTTTATTTACAGCTTTCAAAACATTTTATTTTTTTACTTTTGAAAGTTTATTTTTCTGTAGTGTAGCGGTTCCCTCCCGCTCCCGCCCCGTGCACGCGCCCGCCCGCCGCCCCCCGTGCACGCGCGCTCCCGTGCGCGCTCCCGCCCCTCCCGCCCCCGATCCCGCCCCCCTCCACTCCACTCGGCACATCGATGGCCGCCCACCCGCCTCCCAGACTTGCTCCCACCCACCAACGATACCGGCCACCGATGTCCGGTGCAGAGAGGGCCACAGAGTGTCTCTCTCTGCATCGGATGGCCAAGGGGGGTTATTGCAGGATGCCTCGATATCGAGGCATCACTGCAATAACCGGAAAGCAGCTGGAAGCGAGCAGGATCGCTTCCAGCTGCTTTCCAGACCAAGGACGTACGCCACACGTCCTCGGTCATTAACTGTATTTTTTTTGAGGACGTGTGGCGTACGTCCTTGTTCATTAAGGGGTTAATATGAAACTGGGCTTAAAGGGATATCAAACACAAATTGTTTTTTTTTTATTTCATGATTCGGATAGAGCATGCAATTTTAAGCAAACTTTCTGATTTTTTGCTATTATCAATTTTTGTTTGTTCTATTGGTATCTTTACTTAAAAAAGTAGGAATGTAAGCTTAGGAGACGGCCCATTTTTGGAGTAAATTAGAAAGTTGCTTAAAATTGCATGCTATATCATGACAGAATATAAAATTTGGGTTTTGTATCCCTTTAACCAACCTTTTTTAAGATGCTTGTCCCTTTTAGAATTCCAATTGACATGGCTTCTTGTATATAAGGCACCTGTTCTTCACTCCATGACTTGCACCTGTGAGGCTCTTTATATTCATATTATTAGGACCAGATAGAGCAGACCTTACATTCTTACCTTTTTGGATCTATGAATATATTGAAATGAAGAACTTAGATCCCTGGAGCTTGAACAATTTGAGAGTAAATCCGGAAAGATATAGAGAAAAAATACTTTGTTTTAAAGGGATTTATACTTCAAATGAAGTGCCTCTTTTGGCAATAATACAGGAACGTTCTTCTCTGTGAAAGGCACATTTTAAACAAAAAGAGGCTGCTTCTTGGGTGGTAACTAGCCATAGAACAAGCTATTATGCTATTGTTCATTCCCAGGTCGAGCGCTTCTCTCTTTTAATTTATGCAAATTATGACTCATATGGAAGTCTCCTTAAGTGTGATGCAGGAAGCCAGACGTGGACCCGTTGCTCAGTGTGCCTAGAGGGATATGGCTACATCTCACTGACAAGGTCCACAGAAGGCCGAATCGTACGTCTGGGGTTTTGCCGTTTCTCTCGTTCAATGAGGGATTGCCTGGTATTTCGGGGCTGGACTGTGCTGTTAAGTCAGGATCGGACTTATATGCTACAGGAAAGTTCTTCTCTGTGAAAGGCACATGTTGAGCAAAAAGAGGCTGCTTCTTGGGTGGTAACTAGCCATAGAACAAGCTATTATGCTATTGTTCGTTCCCAGGTTGAGCACTTCTCTCTTTTTATTTATGCAAATTATGACTCTTAGGTAAGTCTCTATAAGCGTGATGCAGGAATCTAGACTTGGACCCGTTGCTCAAAGTGCCTAGAGGGATATGGCTGCACCTCACTGACGAGGCCCACAATAGGCCAAAACGTACATATGGGGTTTTGACGTTTCTCTCATTCAGAGAGGATTGCCTGGTATTTTGGGGCTGGACTGTACTGTTAAGTTAGGATCAGACTAATATGCTACAGGAAAGTTCTTCTCTGTGAAAGGCACATGTTGAGCATAAAGAGGCTGCTTCTTGGGTGGTAACTAGCCATAGAACAAGCTATTATGCTATTTTTTGTTCCCAGGTTGAGCGTTTTTCTCTATTTATTTATGCAAATTATGACTTAGGGAAGTCTTTCTAAGCATGATGCGGGAATCCAGACATGGACCCGTTGCTCAGTGTGCCTAGAGGGATATGGCTGCACCTCACTGACAAGTCCCACAATTGGCTGAAACGTACGTCTGAGGTTTTGCTATTTCTCTCGTTCAAAGAGGGATTGCCTGGTATTTCGGGGCCGACCTGTACTGTTAAGTCAGGATCAGATTGATATGCTACAGGAAAGTTCTCTGTGAAAGGCACATTTTGAGCAAAAGGAGGCTGCTTCTTGGGTGGTAACTAGCCATAGAACAAGCTATTATACTATTGTTCGTTCCCAGGTTGAGCACTTCTCTCTTTTTATTTATGCAATAATATGTTATATCTGCGGATTGAGCTTAACTAACTCCATTTAAAATGCATACCCCTAGTGAATTGCAATTGAAATAACTTCTTAAAGGGACATGAGACCAATTATTTTTCATGATTCAGACAAAGCATATAATTTTAAACAACATTCCAATGTACTATTAATTTCTAACTTGCTTTGTTCCCATAGAATCCTTTGTTGAAAAGCATGCACTGGGCTACTGGGAGCTAGCTTTTCATTGGTGGCTGCACATATATCCCTATTGTCATTGGTTCACTCTATGTATTCAGCTAGCTCCCAGTAGTGCATTGCTGCTGCTTCAACACAGGATATAGATGCTTCTCATTGCCACCCTTCAACTATTTTCTCCTTTATCCCATTTAACCTTGATTCCAATAAAGCCTTATATAAAGTAAAGTATGAAAAGCCTTCTTTCCGAAAACCTTCTATCATTCCCTGTAGTGGATGTGAATCCCATAAGAAATTAGTCATATTCATAATACCCTTTATTTATTGTGATATTTGGATATATGAGTATAGGTGCGAATCAGGGAGATTAAATCTATATTGTAAATCTGAGAAGGTTCACAAAGATTTGTTCATAGGATCTAATAAGTCTCTAATGTTATAAATCCCCCCTTTCTCCCACTCCTTAAATATCCTTGAATCCAAACTTGGTCTAAAGTTGTGATTCCCTCTAATAGGCAAATAAGCTGAGCCTTTGTTAGGGAATTTTAACATACTTCAAACTTTAAACCATGCTTTCAAAATTCCTGTATACATAATGTTATTACTAATAGAGGAGTCAAACTCATCCATTTTTGTGTGTAGTACATATGCTCTGTTTATTACCTTTGGAGATATTTTATCCACTCTACCGCTGTTCTTGTCAAAGATGAAATATTATATAGATAAATGACAGGTATTCCCATACCTCCATCCAATTGTGATTGTTTTAACTTCTTTAAACTAATTTGGGTTTTCTTCCCACCCCAAAGAAACCTATTGAAAATCTTATTCAATCTTTCAATATCTTTCTTGGGAATCAAAATTTGTTGCATATTCATTGGATATAAAATTTTTGGAAAAATCATCATTTTAATTAAATGAGATTTCCCCATCAAAGATATAGGCAGATTTGACCATCTCTTAAAATCTTGCTCTATAGAGTAATATCATTTCTCAAAATTAATATTGTACCATTTATCCGGGTTAGGGGAGATATTTATTCCCAAATATGTTATGTAGATATGAGGTTTAATGAACGAGAAGCTACTAATGTCACAGTCCTCCTTCTTATTTAACCATAACACTTCAGATTTACTACCATTAACTTTAAAACCAGAAACTTCGCTAAACTTGTTAATCACTTCAAAAATTCTATGTAAATGAATTTCTGGGTCCTGTATAAATAATAGCATGTTGTCCGCATATAAGGAGAGATTATATTCTTCCCCCTCTATCAATATACCTGAAAAAGTATTTCTTAATTTGATCGCTAGTGGTTCCAAGACCAAATTAAATAAAAGGGGAGAGAGGGGACAACCCTGTCTAGTCCCCGTACCCAAGCTAAATCCGGGGGACAGCTCTCCGTTAACTGATAACTGATGCAGTAGTATTTGAATAAACATTCTTAATGAAGTTCCTAAAGGGACCTTTTATATTAAAACCTCCTTAACATGACAACAGATATGACCACTCAACCCTGTCGAAGGCCTTCTCGTCATCAAGGGCCAACAGCATTGCGTTCGGTCTTGATATATTTATTATTGGTTTTCTCTTCAATAGCCAGAAATTATTCACTATATGCAATGATTTGCGTATATTCCTGCTAGATGATCTGGCTTGTATGAACCCTGATTGATCCTTATGTATCAATTCCGGGAGAAATGTTTTCAGCCTATTAGCAAATATTTTAGTTAGTATCTTGTAGTCCAGATTTAAAAGTGAGATTGGGCGATACGAGGTGACATTAAGTGGATAGTTCCCACTTTTGGGAATCACAATGATGTTGGCCTCCGAGAAGGCCTCTGAAGGGGTCACCTTGTCAAATAGATAGTCATTAAATAATGCTGTCATTATGTGTACCAAGAATTCTCTCCGAATTTTATACCATTCAATTGGCAGGCCATCAGGGCAGGAGGCTTTACCAGTAGGTAGGTTATTAATAACTTTACTAACTTCTTCGACTGTTATTATGGCATATAAAATTTCCTGCTGTATCTGTGAGATTTTTGGTATGGTACTGTCCCCTAAAAAATGATAGTACTTTTCCTTCTCTTTATCGCATTCTGAAGAATATAAATTAATATAGTATTTCCTGAACTCCTCCACCAATTCTGAATTTTGAGAAACTATTTTTTGTTTATATAACATTTGTTTTCTTGAATTTTGTACTTTTACCAATGATGCCAGCAGTTTTCCTGACCTATTACCAAACCTGTACAGTTTCCCTTTTAACTTTCTAATATCCCTTGATGCCTGCTGTGTAACATAAATATCCATTTCCTTTTTATCTACAGAGTATTTCCACCTCCAATAGGCCGAATTGGTTTCTATATAATGAGTTGCTTTATTGTGCCTTATTATGTTGAAAGTCATCTTGCCCCTAATGACTGCCTTCCCTGCCTCCCATAAAATGTGTGTATTATGGCAGTTCTCTTTATTGTGATTTAAATATTCTTCCCATTTTAACTTAATAAATTCTCTGAAGTGGTCTGAGCCATACAGAAATTGGGGAACTGTAAAGCTTGATGAGCCAAATTGTTGCCTTCCCGAATAATGTTTTAAATCTACCGGGGTGTGGTCAGATATTATTTTATTATTATTCTTTACTGCCTCTAATTGATTTACCAAATATGTGCATTTTGAGGAGTGTGTATATTCTCTTTGTGTTGGGTGTTTATGCCTCCATATCTCTGTCAATCCTAAAGTCTCCAACATAAGGGTGACCATTTTGTTGTCAAATTTCCCTCTCTTAACTAATACTTTTCTTCTACTCCCCGAGGAAAAACTAGTTCTATCGAGTAAAAAGTTTGGTGTAAGATTAAAATCACCCCCTTTAATCAACCTGTTGTTGATAAAATTAAGCAAAACTTTCACTAAGCTCTCCCAAAATGCTCCGTTAGTCTCATTCGGTCCATACACATTGCACAAAGTTAGTGTTTCTCCATTTATAGTTACTTGTACCACAATATATCTACCGTGAGGGTCAAATATAGTTTTTTTGATCTCATAATCCAAACTTTTATTAAATAAAATCTCCAGCCCCTTACTTGCTTTTTTATGTGATAAATACATTACTACACTTACCCATTCCCTCTTAAGATTCTTATGTTCTTTATCTAATAAATTAGTTTCTTGCAATAAACTTATATCTGCTTTACATATTTTCTTTAAATGATTGAGAATAACTTTCCTTTTTATAGGGGAGTTAATCCCCTTACTTTCCATGTTGTAATGTTTAGCATTTTATATTTTATGGTTTTCTTCCCTTTAAGGGTAAGAATAAAAGGAGCCAAAAAGTAGAGAGAATTTTTTGTAATCAATTCACCATAATAATTAGCACCTAGATTACGAGTTTTGCGTTAGAGGCTATGCAGTGCTAATGAGCAGTTTTCCCTCACCGCTCACTTACCTACAGCGCTGGTATTATGAGTTTTCAGAAACCTGTCGTTAAAAGACAAGAAGTGAGCATTGAGCAAAATTTTGCTCATTACCGCACTCCAATACCAGCGCTGCTTAAGTCAGCGGTGAGCTGGTCGTACGTGCTTGTGCATGATTTCCCCATAGGAATCAACGGGGAGAGCCGGCTGAAAAAAAGTCTAACACCTGCAAAAAGCAGCATAGAACTCCTTAACGCAGCCCCATTGATTCCTATGGGGAAATAAAAGTTATGTCTACACCTAACACCCTAACATGAACCCTGAGTCTAAACACTCCTAATCATACACTTATTAACCCCTAATATGCTGCCCCCGACATCGCCGACACCTACATTATAATTATTAACCCCTAATCTGCCGCTCCGGACACCACCCCACCTACATTATATGAATTAACCCCTAATCTGCTGCCCCCAACATCGCCGACACCTACATACTATTTATTAACCCCTAATCTGCCACCCTAAATGTCGCTGCAACCTACCTACATTTATTAACCCCTAATCTGCCGCCCCAACGTCGCCGCCACTATATTAAAGTTATTAACCCCTAAACCTAAGTCTAACCCTAACCCTAACACCCCCTAACTTAAATATAATTGAAATAAATCTAAATAAAATTACTATCTTTAACTAAATTATTCCTATTTAAAACGAAATACTTACCTATAAAATAAACCCCAAGCTAGATACAATATAACTAATAGTTACATTGTAGCTAGCTTAGGGTTTATTTTTATTTTACAGGCAAGTTTGTATTTATTTTAACTAGGTAGAATAGTTATTAAATAGTTATTAACTATTTAATAACTACCTAGCTAAAATAAATACAAATTGACCTGTAAAATAAAACCTAACCTAAGTTACAATAACACCTAACACTACACTATAATTAAATAAATTAACTAAATTAAATACAATTACCTAAATTAAATTAGCTAAAGTACAAAAAAACAAAACACTAAATTACAGAAAATAATAAACAAATTACAGATATTTAAGCTAATTACACCTAATCTAATAGCCCTATTAAAATCAAAAAACCCCCCAAAATAAAAAAAAAACCTTAGCCTAAACTAAACTACCAATAACCCTTAAAAGGGCCTTTTGCGGGGCATTGCCCCAAAGTAATCAGCTCTTTTACCTGTAAAAAAAATACAAACAACCCCCCCCAACAGTAAAACCCACCACCCACACAACCAACCCCCCAAATAAAATACTATCTAAAAAAACCTAAGATCCCCATTGCCCTGAAAAGGGCATTTGGATGGGCATTGCCCTTTAAAGGGCAGTTAGCTCTATTGCAGCCCAAATTCCCTAACCTAAAAATAAAACACACCCAATACACCCTTAAAAAAACCTAACACTAACTCCCTGAAGAATGACTTACCGGGAGAAGTCTTCATCCAAGCCGGGCCGAAGTCCTCAATGAAGCCGGGAGAAGTCTTCATCCAAGCTGGGTGAAGTGATCCTACAGACAGGCAGAAGTCTTCATCCAGACGGCATCTTCTATCTTCATCCATCCGACGCGGAGCGGCTCCATCTTCAAGACATCCGACGCGGAGCATCCTCTTCATCTGGAGTCTTCTTACTGAATGAAGGTACCTTTAAGTGACGTCATCCAAGATGGTGTCCCTTAGATTCCGATTGGCTAATAGAATTCTATCAGCCAATCGGAATTAAGGTAGAAAAAAATCCTATTGGCTGATGCAATCAGCAAATAGGATTGAAGTTCAATCCTATTGGCTGATCCAATCAGCCAATAGGATTGAGCTTGCATTCTATTGGCTGTTCCAATCAGCCAATAGAATGCAAGCTCAATCCTATTGGCTGATTGGATCAGCCAATAGGATTGAACTTCAATCCTATTGGCTGATTGCATCAGCCAATAGGATTTTTTCTACCTTAATTCCGATTTGCTGATAGAATTCTATCAGCCAATCGGAATCTAAGGGATGCCATCTTGGATGACGTCACTTAAAGGTACCTTCATTCAGCTTTAGTCGTCGGATGAAGAGGATGCTCCACGTCGGATGTCTTGAAGATGGACCTGCTCCACGCTGGATGGATGAACATAGAAGATGCCGTCTGGATGAAGACTTCTGCCCGTCTAGAGGACCACTTCGCCCGGCTTGGATGAAGACTTCTCCCGGCTTCGTTGAGGACTTCGGCCCGGCTTGGATGAAGACTTCTCCCGGTAAGTCGATCTTCAGGGGGTTAGTGTTAGGTTTTTTTAAGGGTGTATTGGGTGGGTTTTATTTTTAGGTTAGGGACTTTGGGCTGCAATAGAGCTAACTGCCCTTTTAAGGGCAATGCCCATCCAAATGCCCTTTTCAGGGCAATGGGGAGCTTAGGTTTTTTTTAGATAGTATTTTATTTGGGGTTTGGTTGTGTGGGTGGTGGGTTTTACTGTTGGGGGGGTTGTTTGTATTTTTTTTTACAGGTTAAAGAGCTGATTACTTTGGGGCAATGCCCCGCAAAAGGCCCTTTTAAGGGCTATTGGTAGTTTAGTTTAGGCTGGGGGGGGGTTATTTGGGGGCGGCTTTTTTATTTTACTAGGGCTATTAGATTAGGTGTAATTAGTTTAAATATCTGTAATTTGTTTATTATTTTCTGTAATTTAGTGGGGTTTTTTTGTACTTTAGCTAATTTAATTTAATCTAGGTAATTGTATCTAATTTAGTTAATTTATTTAATTATAGTGTAGTGTTAGGTGTTATTGTAATTTAGGTTAGGTTTTATTTTACAGGTTAATTTGTATTTATTTTTGCTAGGTAGTTATTAAATAGTTAATAACTATTTAGTAACTATTCTACCTAGTTATAATAAATACAAACTTGCCTGTAAAATTAAAATAAACCCTAAGCTAGATACAATGTAACTATTAGTTATATTGTAGCTAGCTTGGGGTTTATTTTATAGGTAAGTATTTAGTTTTAAATAGGAATAATTTAGTTAATGATAGTAATATTTATTTAGATTTATTGTAATTATATTTAAGTTAGGGGGTGTTAGGGTTAGACTTAGGTTTAGGGTTTAATAACTTTAATATAGTGGCAGCAACGTTGGGGGCGGCAGATTAGGGGTTAATAAATGTAGGTAGGTTGCAGCGACATTGGGGGCGGCAGATTTGGGGTTAATAAATAGTATGTAGGTGTCGGCGATGTTGGGGGCAGCAGATTAGGGGTTAATACATATAATGTAGGTGGCGGCGGTGTCCGGAGCGGCAGATTAGGGGTTACAATTTTTATTATAGTGTTTGCGATGCGGGAGGGCCTCGGTTTAGGGGTTAATAGGTAGTTTATGGGTGTTAGTGTACTTTTTAGCACTTTAGTTATGAGTTTTATGCTACAGCGTTGTACCATAAAACTCATAACTACTGACTTTTAACTGCGTTAGGACTCTTGACGGGGTAGGGTGTATAGCTCACTTTTTGGCCTCCCAGGACAGACTCGTAATATCAGCGCTATGGAAGTCCCATAGAAAAAAGACTTCACAAAGTTTACGTAAGTCGTTTTGCGGTAAGGCCAAAGATGTGTACGGTGCCTCTAAACCTTCAAGACTTGTAATAGCAGCAGTAGTAAAAAAGCAGCGTTATAGCCTCTTAACGCTGCTTTTTTACCCTAACGCACAACTCGTTAGCTAGCCGATTGTGTTTTAAAAAAATTAAATTGTGTATAAGACATCTAAATATATCTATCCTCTTAATATTAAACATTCATTAAAATAAGAAAAAAAAGAAAACATATTATGTGAAAAAACTTTCTAGGGTCTATTTATAAATAAGACCATTGTGTATATATATTAAGGAGAAAAAAAATATAATTTATCAATATCCCATAATAATAAAGTGTTTTGCAAAAACTAAATTGTGTATGAGACATCTATATAAAAAAATGGGGAAGTGGTTTCCTAAACCAAATTTATATATAACAATAAAAAATCAGTGAACTAACTTTCTAAGGACTATTTATTAATTAAACCACTGTAAAAAAAAAAAACCCTAGCACCTGATATTCCTACCAAAATTCAACCTTACCTTTTAGTGAGTGAGAAGTGAGTTACTTCTTCTTTATTGTTCTAAAACTTAATCTCATCCTGCAGTAGGATCTTAATTTAAAATGGGAATATAACAAAGACTTTAAAGCCCTTTTTATTTAATTAGCTACATAAAGGAATAATTTCTCTTCCGGCCTTCGTTGTATCAGCTGCATAATCTTTATAAATGGAAATTTTCCTGTCTTGGTATGAGTCTGAGTTATTTTGTTTATATGCATTGAACAATATCATTTTAGTGTTAAAACTCACAAATTCCACAATTACTGGTCTAGGGAAGTCCCTTGAGTAATTACTTTTCCTCAGTACATTAATTATTTTAACTTTTTCAACAGTAAATGGGCCCTTTTCTTTAGGAACTCCTTATAATGCTCAGAGATGCACTTTTACAAATTCCTTTAACTCGTTTACCTTTTTAGATTCTGAAATACCAATGATTCTAAAGTTTTTTTGCCTTGAACGATTTTCTACATTTTCTAATCTTGACATTAAAGATTTATTCTGCTTTTCTAGTTCCACAATTATTTCATTTAAATTTTTATAAACATCTCTTCAATATCAGATATTCTTTGCTCTAATTCTCCTAGTCTCATTTGAAAATTCATAATGTCTTCAGATAATACCTGTATATCCTTTTGAACCTCTTTATGAACCCCATCTATTTTTCGGATTAATATTTCTGGTATCTACGAGATAATAGATAAACCTTCTCTATCCAATGTATTTTCAGTAGATACCAATGGTTTTTCTGTAAACAAAACTAATGATAATCTTCTTTTTTTTCACCCTGATTTTTAGGGCGACATCTTGTTACGCAGTAAAAATGTGTCCATAAACTATCACTTCGCATCTGATACTAACCAATAAAGGCCTTGAAAAAGTTATAATATACACACTCTCTTAGTTCTCACCTGTCTCTTTAAATTTAGAGCCTTGTTTCACAGGCCTTTAGTCTAATGCAAAACAGGCTTGTAAGAGGGGAAAGATCCTCCCTTTATTTTTGTTGATATTTAGCCTAAACCTACCACTAGAGGGAAATAACACATATACGGCTAGTTTACAAGTGTACGGCTTTTAACGCTGAAACAATGGCCATTCCAGCGTAATGGCCAAGAATGCATATTACGAGTCGTGTCGGTATAACTATACCGCAAGTATTTTAGTCTGTAATGCAACGTCCATTCCGCACTCAAAAAAATTACATTTTTGTGTGGGAATTTCATAGCGCCGGTATTACAGGTTGTGCGTTCAGGCTAAAAAGCTTGCGTTATGCTCTATACCGACATGATCCATACCGCCATCTGAGAGCAGTAGTTATGGATTTTGTGAAAATGTTTCACAAAACTCATAACTTAACTGTTACAAAGTAAACTAACACCCATAAACTACCTATTAACCCCTAAACCGCCGCACTCCTGCATCACAAACACTTTTTAAAACTTTTTAACCCCAAATTTGCTGCCCACCCACATCGCTACTATTAAATAAACCTATTAACCCCTAATCTGCTGCCCACCCACATGGCCAACACTAAAATAAAGCTATTAACCCCTAATCTGTGGCTCCCCGACATCTCTGACACTATAATAAAGTTATTAACACCTAAACCTCCGGCCTCCCACATCGATGCCACTAAATAAACCTATTAACCCCTAAACCTCCGGGCCTCCCACATCACCGCCACTAAATAAACCTATCTTCATCCAGGCGGCCAGAAGTCTTCATCCAGGCGGTGACACCTTTTCATCCTGGCGGCGCGGAGTTGAAGCATCCTGGAAGCCGATCTCATCCTAAAGGACTTCTTTACTGGGGGGAGACCAATTTGACCTACTTTACGCTCACAGTATCAGGGAAAAGATGTTTACAGAAAAATATATGTTAGTAAGTACTGCGCTGGCCAAAAAATATAGATATCAAACCCTTCTAAAAAACACACCTTCCTCCAAAGTATGTTATATAATTAAAGAACAAATTGAATGTAGTATTTAGAGGGCGCTAGGAGAAGCTAAAGATATCTTAATATGCTACCTTAGATAGGTGTTAAAGAGAATTAGCCTTATTGAGACTGTGATTGTCTGTACATATATTTATATAGACTAAACCACAAATGCAATACCTAAGGATTTCTAAATGATGACTATAGATTGGTGTGAACATAGATTAGTCTTAATTTAACTGGATATGTTTATATGCAATATTATAAAATTTACCCCAAGCAGAGTAGGCAAAGATTATTACAAATGTATTTACAAAGATACTTCAGGTTAAGTATACATTCACAATAGTAAAATTTGGGACGTCTCCCATACAAATAGGACCACTCCTAAAGAATGGCATATAAAAATATAAAAACATTCTCAAATTACAATAAAATGATAAAGCAAAAATAAATCCCAACTGATCAGGGGTCATATAGCAGATAAAATCAATGTATATGTATAAACTCTTCCAAATTAACAAATCTGGATAAGTGGATACCCTATGTTAGTATAGCCAGCTATATAAATAACATATACCATTAACTAATTAAAAAAATATGCATTCAGATGTTATGAACCACATACCACCATAGGAAAAATGTATATATTATTATAAGACGTACTGGTAGAAGTTAGTATTGCAGGACATAAACACACTTTTGGCGCTACTTTGAAGAGCCAAGTAAAAGCAATGTCTCTTATTGCAAGTCTCTTATAACGAGTTTCCCACTTCAGATTGTGGTAGCATACATTACTATTGCAAGCATATTATTCTCAAGGTCGTAAGCGAACTGTTCCACAGGTAAGTGACACTTTGTATCAGCAGTTTTAGTTTACCTGCAAGTGCTATGCTCCTAGCTCTTGTTTCTTACCGCAGTTTTTTAAGCGTGTGTTTGGCGTGTTGTGTGGCTCCTCTGTGGTGATCCTGTGACTTTCCCTTATGTCACAGCTCTGATCAGCTATGTAGCGGTTCCGGTTAAGGGCTGGATTGGATACAAAAGAACTTTTTAAAAGTAATTGCAACCTTAAAAGATTGCAACACAAAGTCTCCTTGCACTTAGTGCTGATAGCACACAAGTAGTGTTGTATAGAGCATATATTATAACCCGGGTTATTTTTAAATGTTCCACGATGTTCAAAAGATTAGACACTGGATCAGAAGTTATACGTAGATTTGTGCCTGTGTGTTAGTAATCAGAAATGTTCAGCCTGTATACCATCAACATGTTTCACCCTATGCTGGGCTTTTACTTGAATGAGAAATGAGAAATAACTTGAGAGTGCTTTGAAGAGTTTATTCAGATAGAGTATATAAGCATCACAGATATTTATTGGTGACAAACTAAAGTGACTTTTTTTCTCTTTCATTGTTCAGATAGAGCATGCACATTTTCAACAACTTTCCAATTTACTGCTATTATCCAAATTGCTTCATTCCCTTGGTATCCTTTGTTGAACGAGCAGCATTGCACTACTGGAAACTAGCTGGACACATCAGGTTAGCCAATAAAAAGAGGCATATAGGTGCAGCCATCCACCAATCAGCAGTTACCTCCCTGTAGTGTATTAGTGTACCTAGGTATGCTTTTAATAAAGGGTATCAAGAGAACAAAGCAAATTAGATCATATAAGTCAAAGGGAAATTTGTTTAAAATTGTATGTTTTATCTGAATCATGAAAGAAAAATGTTATTGTTGAAAACAATGTATTCTAAAGAGCTAACAAATTTTACTTGGAAAAAATTAAAATTATAGAGTATTTACTGAAAAAAACCTCTTTATTTTGCAATGTGATACAGTTTGATACAACAACATTCTTCATATAAATCATCTTCATTCATTAGAGCATATCATTGTATCACTAGCAACCCTGCAATGCTAGGTGTTTAACTCTTTTATGGGGGTTAAACACATAGTTAAATTACTGTTTGGGAGCTGCAGAGAACTGCTGGGCCCAAGCAGAAAATGCCACTGAGCCAATCAGGCTTACAGACATAGGTTGAGATTCAATAAAACCTGTTGGTAAATATCATATTTAAAGTGAAAAAGTTATCCTGGTGCAAAACTTTTTGGGCCCCCCATATGTAACTCAGTATTAAGCAATAGTAATAATATACATGCTACTCTGTATAGTGATTTTGAATATAGATAGATGGACCTGTAACCTGCACTGATAAAAGGCTCTCCTGGATTAGTATTGCACCCCTGCATCTCATAGCTCTATAATTGCAGAATTCAGATGGTTTATACCTGACCCTCGTCACATAAGTGAGTTGCCAGTCATTCTTCATTTTGAAACTGCCTGTTTTTTTACTTTTCACCTTAAAGCACATAGAACGTGTACCACTCTGAAGGATACCGGCATCACAAAAACACTTTTAGAGACAGAGGCATCACAAAAACACTTTTAGAGACACCTTTCATTCTATATACTTTGTCATAACAAAACAAATACAAAGATATTTTTCAATTAATAACATTTAGCAGTAAACCATTTTACAAGTATTTCCTAAGGGTTTGATGTGCAGGATATCACATACTGGGGAGCTCACACAACTATAGATGTTAATCCCTAATGCTACAGTATTTGGCGGTGCTATACAAATAAACAATAATAGCACTACCAGGAACACCCATTAACCAAACTGTGAAAAATATTGGTGACGTGATGTTCAATGAATTTTAATTATGTTCTTACCTTTTGCAGCAAGTCCCTTGGTAACCTCACAAGCTTTAATTAAAGGGACAGTCTACATCTTAGTCATATTAAAGTATTACCTTAGATTAAAGGGACAGTCTACACCAGAATTGTTATTGTTTTAAAAGATAGATAATCCCTTTATTACCCATTCCCCAGTTTTGCATAACCAACATAATTATAATAATACACTTTTAACCTCTGTGATTATCTTGTATCAAAGCCTCTGCAAACTGTCCCTTTATTTCAGTTCTTTTGACAGACTTGCAGTCTAGCCAATTAGTGCCTGCTCACAGATAACTTCACGTGCACGAGCACAGTGTTATCTATATAAAATACGTGAACTAACACCCTCTACTGGTGAAAAACTGTTAAAATGCATTCTGAAAAGAGTTGGCCTTCAAGGTCTAAGAAATTAGTATATGAACCTCCTAGGTTAAACTTTCAACTAAGAATACCAAGAGAACAAAGCAAAATTGGTGATAAAAGTAAATTGGAAAATGTAGATTGTCCCTTTAAATAAAGCATTTCATTTTATACTAGAATGTTTTTTTAAGATGAATAAGAGTTACATAAAATATGGTGTTGTTATCATGCCACGATAGTATAAAATTGTTATTGTTAAATTAATACAGAGAGAATAAAAAAGTAAACTATATTTTATGTAGAACTACAGAGAGCTCTAAATTATGGGGTATGTCCAAGTCTATAAAACAAATACACTGCAGTCCAAAACCATTTGCTTTTTTTCCTTGAAATAAAAACTCATATTGCAGTAAACTGTGAGCAGCCTTAATTTATAATAGATATTTACGTAGAGTGTGATTATTTTAACATTACTAATGTTGGAAGTGCCCAGTAAAGATTACAAGATATGCAAATTCTTCTGGAGAGTTAGATATGATATAATTATGGACTTTTTGACTACGGCACTAATTCTCACAGTATAACTAAAACATTGTCATATTAGATTTTTTATGGAAGATTTTATATGTCCCAAAATGGTTGTACACTATTAGATTACAATATAGGCGTGAGAGTCAATCATTTTTTTCTAGAAGGTGGTTTTGTAGCTACATTAGTATTTTTACTTATTCACTTTACGATTCATTTTACAATAACTTGCCACAGACGACATTTAAATGCATTTTATAGAAATTTTATTTTGAAATCTTATAAAGTTTCTTTATTGTAACAGTTTGTATTGTTAAGCATCTGTTAATATTTTCTGTGTTTGGCTTGTATCATTATAATAAAAACAGAGACAAACAATATTTTACATTATTACTGTCACAACGGGGCTATTACAATCCATTGGAAGAGTTATACAAAGTGCTTTGCATTGGTTTTTGGAAGATTCTCGAAATAGAGGTCACTCCAGATCAAACAGTGGTTTTAAAGGGACGTTCAACACCTCTTGTCTGTGCTTGTTCCTAACTAGCAACTTAGGTTGCAGATTTTTGGCCTCTCTAGGGAATGTGGAACAAAATAAATTTTTTACAAAAAAAGCAAGATATGTTTAAAGTGAAGGTAAATATTCATGAATGAGTGCCCGGTTTTTAAAAATACTATTAAAAAACAAGGGCACTTTCATACTTGAAAGTTGACATTGCAGCGGTTTTGTTTTGTTTTTCTATTGGTTTCCTTGGTTGACAAGCATACATAGGTAGCCTCAGGGGTAACAATGCATTACTGGGAGCTAGCTGCTGTTCGGTGGGTGCACATATATGCCATTTCTCCAACATTGGTGTGTCCGGTCCACGGCGTCATCCATTACTTGTGGGATATTCTCCTCCCCTACAGGGAAAGGCAAGGAGAGCACACAGCAGAGCTGTCCATATAGCTCCCCCTCTAGCTCCGCCCCCCAGTCATTCTCCTTGCTGCTCTGAACAAGTAGCATCTCCTCGGGGATGGTGAGGAGTTTGTGGTGTTAGTTGTAGTTTTTTATATCTTCTATCAAGAGTTTGTTATTTTAAAATAGTGCTGGCTTGTACTATTTACTCTACAACAGAAAAGTGATGAAGATTTCTGTTAAGAGGAATATGATTTTAGCACAAGTAACTAGAATCCATTGCTGTTACCACGCAGGACTGTTGAAACAAGAGAACTTCAGTTGGGGGTAACAGTTTGCAGACTCATCTGCTTCAGGTATGACTAGTCTCCTTCTAACAACACAGGCTAATGCTAGATGACAGTCATTTTTCCCCTCAGGGAAAATGGTAAGCCATTTTTCTTTCACCTCAGCAAAAAAGATAACAGGCTTCCCCTTTTTGATTTTTATGCTGGTAGACACTGTTAGGGGCAAAATCGATTGGTTTTTATTACAATATCATGGCATTTGAACTGTTTTATAAGCTCATATACACTTGGGAACGTTTTTTTATTGATCTGGCATGTTTTAGACACCTAAATCTAGTCAGGAAGGCCCCTTCACTCTAGTGTGCTCAGGGAGGAAGCCTCATTTTGGTGCTTCAGCTGTGCAGTTGATTTCAAGGCAGTGCATGCAGTTTTCATGTGAGAGGGTCCTGTGACTCAGAAAGTGACTCCAGAAGGCTTATTTCTGTGGATGGTTGACCCCTAAGGAAGGTAAAATGCTGCAGCAATACTGTAGCAGGGATTGTAGTGTATAAAAACGGTTAAATCCAACAATTAGCTCTGGTTTGCTTGTTTTAAGAGCTAGAGTCTCCATATTTGCTGTGCAATACTTTCTAAGCATTAAGACACTGGGGTCCAAATTTCATAAAAATCGGATATTGCCTTCATAGTTTTTTGAACATTCAGAAATAAAGTGTGTAATTTTATTATTTAAAGAGACAGTAACGTTTTTGTTTAAAATCGTTTTTATTGCATTGTTTGCCTGCCTAAATCTGTTTAACATGTCTATGCCATCAGATAACCTATGTTCTGTGTGTGTAGAGACAAATGTGTTCCCCCTTTGAGTGTTTGTGATAATTGTGCCATAGCGTCCAAACAAATAAGGACAGCTCTGTTACATTTCATAATGTTGCCCAAGATAATTTATCTAATGAAGGTAGTGAGGATAATTCTACATCCTCTCCTTCTGTGTCTACACCAGCTTTGCCCGCGCAGGCGACACCTAGCGCGCCAGTGCTTATTTCTATGCAACAATTAACAGCAGTAGTGGATAATTCTATAGCAAATCTTTTATCCAAACTGCCAGCATTTCAGAGAAAGCATGATTGTTCAGTTTTAAATACAGATAAAAAAAGGATGAACAATCAGACGCTGACGATGCCTTATCTATTTTACCCTCACATCAATCGGAATTGGCTGTGAGGGAAGGGCTGTCTGAGGGTGAAATTTCAGACTCAGGAAAAATTTCTCAACAGGCAGAACCTGATATAGTAGCATTTAAATTTAAGCTAGAACATCTCCGCGCTTTGCTTAAAGGGACAGTCTACACCAAAAATTTTCTTATTTAAAAAGATAGATAATCCCTTTATTACCCATTCCCCGTTTTTGCATAACAAACACAGTTATATTAATATACTTTTTACCTCTGTGATTGCCTTGTATCTAAGCCTTTGCAGACAGCCTCCTTATCTAAGTGCCTTTGACAGACATGCAGTGTAGTCAATCAGTGAAGACTCCTAAATAACTTCACAGGAGTGAGCACAATGTTATCTATATGACACATGTGAACTAGCACAGTCTAACTGTGAAAAACTTTCAAAATGCTCTGAGCTAGGAGGCGGTTTTCAACTGTATAGAAATCAGTTTGAGCCTAGCTAGGTTTATCTTTTCAAAAATACCACCAAGGGAACAAAGAAAATTTGATGATAAAAGTAAATAGGGAAGTTGTTTAAAATTGCATGCCCTATCTGAATCATGAACGTTTAGTTTTTACTTTACTGTCCCTTTAAGGAGGTATTAGCTACTCTGGATGACTGTGATTTTGTAGTAGTACCAGAGAAGTTGTGCAAATTGGACAAATTTTTAGAGGTCCCAGTGCACGAAGACGCTTTTCCAATACCCAAGAGGGTAGCGAGCATAGTGGATAAGGAGTGGGAGAAGCCAGGTGTACCCTTTGCCCCACCTCCTATATTTAAGAAAATGTTTCCCATAGTAGACCCTAGAAGGGACGCATGACAGACGGTCCCGAAGGTTGAGGGAGCTGTTTCAACACTAGCGAAGCGCACAACTATTCCTATAGAGGACAGCTGCGCTTTCAAAGATCCTATGGATAAAAATTGGAAGGATTGCTTAAAAAGATTTTTGTTCAACAAGGGTTCATCCTTCAACCAGCTACGTGTGTTATTACTGTCACTTCAGCGGCGTCCTTTTGGTTCGAGGAACTAGAAAGGTCGCTCCAGAAAGAGACTTCCTATGAAGAAGTCATGGACAGAATTCACGCATTAAAGTTAGCTAATTCCTTTATATTGGATGCCGCTTTTCAAATAACGAAATTGGCGGCGAAAAACTCAGGTTTTGCTATAATAGCGCGGAGGGCGCTTTGGCTAAAATCCTGGTCGGCAGATGTGTCGTCCAAGACTAAGTTACTTAATATTCCTTTCAAGGGTAAGGACCCTTTTTGGGCCGGAATTGAAGGAAATTATTTCAGACATCACTGGGGGTAAGGGCCATGCCCTCCCACAGGATAGGCCTTTTAAGGCTAAGAACAAGTCTAATTTTCGTTCCTTTCACAATTTCAGGAACGGACCGGCTAATAACTCCACTGCCGCTAGACAAGAAGGTAACGCGGCCCAGCCCAAACCCGCTTGGAAGCCCATGCAAGGCTGGAACAAGGTTAAACAGACCAAGAAACCTGCTGCTGCTACCAAGACATCATGAAGGGGTAGCCCCCGATCCGGGACCGGATCTGGTAGGGGGCAGACTATCTCTCTTCGCTCAGGCTTGGGCAAGAGATGTTCCGGATCCCTGGGTACTAGAAATAGTCTCCAAGGGATACCTGCTAGAGTTCAAGGGACTTCCTCCAAAGGGAAGATTCCACCTGTCTCACTTATCTTCAGACCAGATAAAGAAACAGGCATTCTTACATTGTGTAAGAGACCTATCAAAGATGGGAGTGATAAACCCAGTCCCCTCCGGGGAACAAGGTCTAGGTTTTTACTCAAACCTGTTTTTGGTTCCCAAAAAAGAGGGAACTTTCAGGCCAATCCTGGATTTAAAGATATTAAACAATTTCCTCAGAGTTCCATCCTTCACGTGGCTCTTCCATTCGGTTTAGCCACCGCTCCCAGAATTTTCTCAAAGGTGCTAGGGTCCCTTCTAGCGGTCCTAATGCCAAGGGGCATCGCTGTAGCACCTTATCTAGACGACATCCTAATCCAAGCGTCGTCTCTTTCCAAAGCGAGGGCCCACACAGACATTGTGTTGGCTTTTCTCAGATCTCACGGGTGGAAGGTGAACATAGAAAAGAGTTCACTGTCACCGTCCACAAGGGTTCCGTTTCTGGGAACAATAATAGATTCTATGGAAATGAAGATCTTCCTGACAGAAGTCAGAAAGTTAAAGCTTCTAAACGCTTGTCGAGTTCTTCATTCTATTCCTCAACCCTCCATAGCTCAGTGCATGGAAGTAATAGGACTAATGGTCGCAGCAATGGACGTGGTTCCTTTTGCTCGAATTCATCTAAGACCATTACAGCTGTGCATGCTCAATCAGTGGAATGGGGACTATACAGACTTTTCTCCCCAAATTCAAGTAGACCAGGTAACCAGGGACTCACTTCTCTGGTGGTTGACCCAGGATCACCTGTCTCAGGGAATGAGTTTCCGCAGACCGGAGTGGGTCATTGTCACGACCGACGCCAGCCTCTTGGGGTGGGGCGCGGTCTGGGACTCCCTGAAAGCTCAGGGCCTATGGTCTCGGGAAGAGTCGCTTCTCCCGATAAACATTTTGGAACTAAGAGCAATATTCAATGCGCTCCTGGCTTGACCTCAGCTAGCGAAAGCCAGGTTCATAAGATTTCAGTCGGACAACATAACGACTGTTGCGTACATCAATCATCAGGGGGGAACAAAGAGTTCCCTAGCGATGAAGGAAGTAACCAAGATCATACAATGGGCAGAGAATCACTCCTGCCATGTATCTGCTATTCACATCCCAGGAGTAGACAACTGGGAGGCGGACTATTTGAGTCGTCAGACTTTCCATCCGGGGGAGTGGGAACTCCACCCGGAGGTCTTTGCTCAGTTAACCCAATTATGGGGCATTCCAGACATGGATCTAATGGCGTCCCGTCAGAACTTCAAGATTCCTTGTTACAGGTCCAGATCCAGGGATCCCAAGGCGATTCTAGTGGATGCATTAGTGGCGCCTTGGTCGTTCAACCTAGCGTATGTGTTTCCACCGTTTCCTCTCCTTCCCAGGCTCATAGCCAGGATCAAACAGGAAAAGGCCTCAGTGATTCTGATAGCTCCTGCATGGCCACGCAGGACTTGGTATGCAGACCTGGTGAATATGTCATCGGCTCCACCATGGAAGCTACCTTTGAGACAGGATCTTCTAGTACAAGGTCCATTCGAACATCCAAATCTAGTTTCTCTGCAGCTGACTGCTTGGAAATTGAACGCTTGATTTTATCCAAACGTGGGTTTTCGAATTCTGTGATAGATACTCTGGTCCAAGCCAGAAAACCTGTGACTAGAAAGATTTACCATAAAATATGGCGTAAATATATCTGTTGGTGTGAATCCAAGGGATTCTCCTGGAGTAAAATAAAAATTCCAAGGATTCTCTCCTTTCTCCAAGAAGGTTTGGATAAAGGGTTGTCCGTTAGTTCTCTAAAGGGACAGATTTCTGCTTTATCTGTCTTGTTACACAAACGACTGGCAGCTGTGCCAGATGTACAAGCTTTTGTTCAGGCTTTGGTTAGAATCAAGCCTGTTTACAGAACCATGACTCCTCCTTGGAGTCTAAATTTAGTTATTTCAGTTCTTCAAGGGGTTCCGTTTGAACCTTTACATTCCATAAATATTAAGTTATTATCTTGGAAAGTACTGTTTTTGGGTGCTATTTCTTCTGCTAGAAGAGTTTCTGAATTATCTGCTTCGCAGTGTAATCCACCCTATCTGGTTTTCCATTCAGATAAGGTTGTTTTGCGTACTAAGCCTGGTTTTCTTCCAAAAGTTGTTTCCAACAAGAATATTAACCAGGAAATAGTTGTTCCTTCTCTGTGTCCGAAACCAGTTTCAAAGAAGGAACGTTTATTACACAATTTAGATGTTGTTCGTGCTTTAAAGTTCTATTTAGAAGCAACAAAAGATTTTAGACAAACCTCATCTTTGTTTGTCGTTTACTCTGGTAAGAGGAGAGATCAAAAAGCTACTGCTACCTCTCTCTCTTTCTGGCTAAAAAGCATTATCCGATTGGCCTATGAGACTGCCGGACGACAGCCTCATGACCGAATCACAGCTCACTCTACTAGGGCTGTGGCTTCCACATGGGCCTACAAGAACGAGGCTTCTGTTGATCAGATATGTAAGGCAGCGACTTGGTATTCTCTGCACACTTTTGCCAAATTCTACAAATTTGATACTTATGCTTCTTCGGAGGCTATTTTTGGGAGAAAGGTTTTGCAAGCCGTGGTGCCTTCCATTTAGGTAACCTGATTTGCTCCCTCCCTTCATCCGTGTCCTAAAGCTTTGGTATTGGTTCCCACAAGTAATGGATGACGCCGTGGACCGGACACACCAATGTTGGAGAAAACAGAATTTATGCTTACCTGATAAATTACTTTCTCCAACGGTGTGTCCGGTCCACGGCCCGCCCTGGTTTTCCTAATCAGGTTGAAAATTTTTTTTGTCTTTATACACTACAGTCACCACGGCACCCTATAGTTTCTCCTTTTTCTCCTAACCGTCGGTCGAATGACTGGGGGGCGGAGCTAGAGGGGGAGCTATATGGACAGCTCTGCTGTGTGCTCTCCTTGCCTTTCCCTGTAGGGGAGGAGAATATCCCACAAGTAATGGATGACGCCGTGGACCGGACACACCTTTGGAGAAAGTAATTTATCAGGTAAGCATAAATTCTGTTTTTTCATTGGTTCAATCGTTGTGCTCAACTAGCACTCATTGCATTCAACAAAGGATACCAAGAGAACTAAACACATTTCATAATAGAAGGAAATACATTGAAAAGGTGTTTAAAATTTTGGATTTCATGTCCATTTAACTAAGTAAATGACTGCACTTCTAATGTAGTTTAAAAATATATTGTGTACTTTAAGGTATTTGACTAGAAAGCGCTTAAAAGTGTATCTATATGTCTATATATGTAAAGGATAAAAACCAATATATAAACTTGTTTAAATCACAATCAAAAAAACAATTAAACAGCAAAAAACAAATGTGATGGTGCACAGAAAAGGATAAATGTCCCAGGTTAGGTAATCATGATGGTAATTTCACAGCAGGTAAACCTCAGAGAAAAAACAAACACATATAGTGAAGTTCTGTGGTTTTAAATGTTTTTGAAGAGACAGAAAAGGTACTCACATTGTCTAGAGCTTCAAGATCAAGCTCTAGATATAAGTACACAGAAAACTCCTAATAGGAGACATGGCAAAGAACGATATCCCAGCTTCACAAGGAATGAATAAGAAGTAATAAAAAAGTACTAACATTTTAATAAAAACAAGTCACAAGGCATACATATGAGACTGTCCCAATCATAGACCACGGTAAGCAAACGACTGTGTATATCACAATGCCTGGTGAATGCTGTTAAAGGTCCGGTAAGGAACAAGGCCCCGCCCCTTTTGTGATGTCACTTCGCTCCGACGTACGTTTCGCCAAGCACAGCTTGGCTTTTTCAAGAATGACTTCAAGTTGGTTCTAGTGTCCTTTTGTAGTTGTAACTCCACTTCTGATTGGGTCCTGGATTCTTGCACAGGTGTTTAGACAGAGTCCTTCTATCTTAAGGGTCTCATTAAGAAAGATTGAACATACTTGGCTAAATAGCAATATGTAATACACACAATGTAAAATACACATCCTTAACAATATATGGAAAAAATATATATTTAAAATAAAAATTAAAAAATTGCATAAGTTTATATAGGAAACAAACCTGTGTCCTAAAATCTCAGCAAAATGCTAAATATTGGTCTTAGCATCCTACGCTAATCAAATAGTTCAAAATACATGGAATTTTCACCAATGTTAACATTCATTGACTGCAAACTTTATATAATAAATTTTAAAAGACATCTGCCTGGAATCAAACTGATAACCTTACTGTCTCAAAAATATTATGGATGCAGCCCTAAACCACTAGTATAATAGAGTTGATGTTAACTAAAAGGGATTTATTTAATCTATTAAGAAGATTTAACCAGAGGAGAATATTATTCTAAAAAATGATGCAGTTCAAAATATTTATTTAGACCATGTGGAATAAAAGTGTTAAGATCAAAGATCCATTTAATTTCCAATCTTCCTATTGTGGCATTTATATCCCTACCTCTCCAATATATTTGAGCTTTTTGAATACCTAAATATAACTTTTATGTGTTTAGGATCACAATTATGTTTTCTTTTAAAGTAATCAGATAATGCATGTTTATCAAAACCCTTTTTGATATTATATACATGTTCCCGAAATCTAACTCAATGTTTTCTTGAGGTTTTTCCAATATAGATCAAATCACATGAACATTTTAATAGATAAATCACATTATTTGAATAACAAGTAATCATTTGTCTTACCTCATACTATTTCTTCATACCAGTTGCTAAGGACCTAATATTTCTATCTTGTTGAGAGAATTCTTTACAGCCCATACATTTGCCACATTTATAGAAATCTTTAAGATTTCCCCTTAGCCAGTAATCTTTATTTTTATCTTTAAGAAAACGTTTAGTAATTCTATCCTTAATATTTTCTACTTTTTTAAAGACTACAAATGGCTTATCTGGTATAATGTCTTTCAGACCATAATCTCTCTTAAGAACTTCCCAATGTTTAGTAATAATATTCTTTATCTCTTTATTCTGAGCACAATAATTCAGAATAATAGGTCCTACTTTTCCGTCTTTACAGGCAAATCTATCATTCTTTTTATCATTATATTTCAAAAAGATCTCTCAATTTTTTTTTTTTGCGTCTTTTATATATATATATTTTTTTAATAAACAGTTTTATTGGTTTATATGGAAATTATACAATGAATCTTACATGTTATTCTTAATCATAACAAAAATAAAGTGTTGCAACAGCATTGGTATACATATTCTTGGTTTGTCCTCCATCTGCACTGTTAATATTATGCTATAGTCAAAAAGTATTTACGCCTGGAGGAGATCTTTTAACTTATAGATAAACAGCCATAAACGTTAACCATTATTACTCTGGATAAGAAGAAAACAAAAATAAAAATAGAAATTCAAAGTAGACACACACATAAATAAATATAAGGAACTAAAAAAGGAAAAAGAAAATAGAAAATACCTGTCAGCAACTTATGGTATCTTATGGTATCTTTTAGACTTGGACTTGTATCTTTGTGGAAAATTTAGCGGTGGTATTTGTAGCATTTACCCTCAACACCTATCCCTTCCTGGATAATTGATTAGATTTCACTTCTCCTCACTAGACTTTTCCAAACCCCTCAGAAAAGCAGATAACAAGATAAAAAGAAGAGAGAATGGGAAAGAGGGTACGGGGGGACTAGATTGACACGAGCGTATTACTATTCTATTGTCTGAACCATGGGTTGGGAGGCTTTGTTCCCAGGAGTAGAGTTGGCATTTCTCCCACCGTCTTCCCATAAGAATTTTATGTCAGCTAATATGTGTACCTTCCCCCTCCTAGTATAACCATAGTCTTCCAAGATTAAAAGGTCTGTAACTTTGTCAGTCCAGTTTTCAATGTCGGCGAGTATGGGGTCTTCCAATGTAGTGCTATAAGTGCTTTGGCTCCTGTCAGGCCCATTTGGAGTAAGGTAAGTCTCAGATTACATGTTAATTTCGGTAGATCATTCAGCAGTGCAATTGTAGGTGTCAAAGAAAGATCAGTCCCTAAAAGTGGCTTTAGATAATTCTCTAGAGAACTCCACAAGGATTGGACCTTAGGGCAGCTCCACCACATGTGGATATAGGTTCCTCTTGCTTCGCAACCCCTCCAACATTTCCCCAAAGTATCAGGGTAAATAGATTGTAACCTCACGGGTGTGAGATACCAGCGTGGTAATACTTTAAAATTAAGTTCTAATGCCTGAGGTGAAGTTGAAGTTTTCTTTGTTCGCAAAAAAATATATTGCCATTCCTCTGCCTGTATGTCGGTCTGTAGATCTATATGCCAGTGACGCCTGTATGAAGGCGGCTGGTGGGTTTGTTCACCCTGAATCATTCTTTTTGCTAATGACAGTGAATGTTTTATCGTTCCTTTAATAGTACAAAAACTCTCGAATGGAGTGGGCTCCCTCAAATAATCCTGTTTAAATGGGGACGTGTGGACAAAGTGTGCAAGCTGAGAATATTTTAGCCAACTAGAGTAATTCCCTCCCATTATGTCAGTTAAATCCTCTCTCTTTTTAAGCTTCCCTTGTGTAACAAATTCTCTTAGTGGGGTAGTGTAGTCCCAACCTGTCAATCTCTTATGACCCCTATCCAGTCCTCCAATTAATTCAGCATTTCATGGGATTGGGAATAGTGGAGAGCGGGTGCTCGAGATGTGTTTTTTCTTTTTGGTGATCAGATCCCAAGTTTCAAAAACACGGCAACGTATTGCAATTTATGTACATTGGGGTGGTCTAAGATCTTTGGGGACCCAACAAAGAGCCCCTACATCCGGGGCCTTTACGATATTTGAATCTATTGCTACCCAAGCTTTGACTTCCATAGACCTATGCCAGTCCATCTCCCTTTGTAAGGTTATAGCGTCTAAGTAATCTGACATGCATGGGAGACCCAACCCCCCAAGATCTCTCTATTTTCATTACCTATTTCTTGTATTATAGAATCAATTTTCTATTCTGGATATCTCTTTTCTATAAAAAAATCTAAATTGTTCAGATTGCTCATAAAAACACTCTTGTCGCCTCAATTCCTCCGCAGTCTACTTATCTGGCTCTTGGGGATGTTTTTTAACTAATTGTAAAGATGACAACTGTCTAATTAGATGTAGCTATTAACATCTACAGGTTTGAAATAATTCTTAGTCTTTAATAGACCATTTTCAATATACATATTTAAATCTAAAAAATGGAGTTACAACTACAAATGGACACTTGAACCAACTTGAAGTCATTCTCGAAAAAGCCAAGCTGTGATTGGCGAAACGTACGTCCGAGCATAGTGACATGTTCCTTAACGGACCTCTAACAGCATTCACCAGACATTGTGATATACACAGTCTTTTGCTTGCCGTGGTCTATAATTGGGACAGTCTCATATGTATGCCTTGTGACTTGTTTTTAATAAAATGTTAGTACTTTTTTACCACTTCTGATTTATTTCTTGTGAAGCTGGGATATTGTTCTTTGCCATGTCTCCTATTAAGAGTTTGCTGTGAACTTATATCTAGAGCTTGATCTTGAAGCTCTAGACAATGTGAGTACCTTTTCTGGCTCTTCAAAAACATTTTCTAGTGAACTGCTTGTGCAATCCCGCCCCTTGCAGATTCGTGGCCAATCGGCCGCTAGCAGGGGGTGTCAATCAACCCGATCGACCACAGTATAGTGTAAATATAAGTTTTATATGTACTGGGAAACAAAAAGAATTGTGTGACTCACTTTATTGCTATAATCGCTTTATTGCGGTGGTTTGGAACCAAACAAGCAATATCTCCAAGGTACGCCTGTATATATATATGTATATATATATACACACACACAGTACTGTGCAAAATTTTTAGACCACTATTAGATTTGTTGTTTTAGCAATGGTGTAATGACCAAATATAATTGTTTATCAGTCTCTTTATTAGAATACAACCAGAAAATACAGGATATTTGTATGCAGTATTAAAAAACAGAAAAAACAGCTTCTATAGGCTAAAGTGACAAGTATTTGGTTTGACCTCCCCTTACACTTGAGCAATAGCAGGAACCTGACTCTCGTAAACCTAAATGGAATGGGACCCTAATTAATGTCTTTGCTAACACCTATATTTGTCCTACTATTTCATGTCATATTGACTACTGTGAAAAAAGGTCTATTACACCACGATTGTGCAAGACATGCTTGAGCATTACCTACACATTTGGTATGAGTTTAATTCATTGGAAGCTTGCTAATAAAACCAACTTTTAATCACATAATTTTATTCAAAATGCCAAAGATCACAGAATTTGACAGACATAAAATTGTACTTTTGCTGCAAACAAACTGGATACTCAAGATGTGGTATTCAAGCTGTTTATAAATAAATTTGAAGAATCAGGAGTGATCAAGGACAAAAAAAGGACTGGAACGCCAAGAAAACATTCAAAATCTGAATGTTTCTCAGAGTTTTTTCTTTGAGAGACCGGAAGAAGTCTAGCACAGACCTGGATCAGCATCTGGCAGCTTTATCAGGATCCCAAGTTGACCCTTCTACAGTTTGAAGAAGCTTGATCAGGAATGGTCTTTGTGGAAGGGTAGCAGCCAAGAAACATTTGGGGAAAGGGAACAGGGTGAAAAGGCTAAGATATGCTAAAGCTCCCAAAGATTGGAATGAAAATCAGTGGAAAAGAGTATTATGGAGTGATGAATCCAAGTTTGAAATTTTTAGGTTCAATCCTTGACAATATGTGAGAAGAATTGGAGTTGTAGAGAGATGGAAGAATGAATGCTTGTTGCCTTCAGTGAAACATAGTGGAGAGTCCGCCCTGGTTTGGGGCTGCATTTCAGTGGTATTGGCAATATTGTCTGAATTGATGGGATTATGAATGCTGAAAAGTTCAAGTTTTAATTATTATTATTATTATCGGTTATTTGTAGAGCGCCAACAGATTCCACAGCGCTATTAACAAAGACGGAGTACAACAAAACAATTATAGGGTTCAAATGGGTAGAGGGCCCTGCCAAGAGTTGCACTGTTGTAGTAGTCAGCTCTTGAGAAGGTGATCAACAAACAGCTGGACTCTTAGGCTTACATGCTAAGGGGGTTCAGGGGATAGCAATGGAGGAGAGGAACTGGTATAAAGAAAGCTTAGCGTAGGTTGTATGCATCCCTGAACAGTAGAGTCTTTAGGGAGCACTTGAAGCTTTTAAAACTAGAAGAGAGTCTTGTGGAGCGAGGCAGAGAGTTCCACAAGATGGGAGCCAGTCTGGAGAAGTCCTGTAAATGGGAGTGTGATGAGGTGACAAGAGAGGAGGAGAGTAGGAGGTCGTGAGCAGAGCGAAGGGGACGGGAGGGAGAGTATCTAGAGACAAGGTCTGAGATATAGGGGAGAGCAGTGCAGTTGAGGGCTTTGTATGTCAGAATGAGAATTTTGTGTTTGATCCTAGAGGCAAGAGGAAGCCAGTGAAGAGATTGGCAGAGAGGTGCAGCAGATGAAGAGCGACGTGTAAGGAAGATGAGTCTGGCAGAGGCATTCATTATGGATTGTAAAGGAGCTAGGTGGTAGGTGGGAAGACCAGAGAGGACAGAGTTGCAGTAATCGAGGCAGGAGAGAATGAGAGAGTAGATTAAAATCTTAGTTGTGTCTTGTGTAAGGAAGTGTCTAATTTTAGAAATGTTTTTAAGGTGGAAGCGGCAGGCTTTAGCCAATGACTGAATGTGAGGAGTGAAAGAAAGATCTGATTCAAATGTGACCCCGAGACATTGGGCATGTGGGGTAGGGGTAATGATGGAGTTGGCGACAGTTATAGAGAGATTGGGGGTGGAGAGTTTAGAAGAATGGGGGAAAATAAGGAGCTCAGTTTTGGAGAGATTTAGCTTGAGGTAGTGAGAGGACATCCAGTTGGAGATGTGAGAAAAACAGTTAGTGACATGGGTTAGCAAGGAAGGAGAAAGGTCTGGTGCAGAGAAGTAGATTTGGGTGTCATTGGCATACAAATGATATTGTAAACCGTTGGACTTTATTAGGGAACCTAGTGATGACGTGTAGATTGAGAAGAGAAGGGGACTGAGGACAGAGCCTTGCGGTACTCCGACAGAAAGTGGTGACGGGGCAGAGGAGGCCCCAGAGAAGGCTACACTAAAGGTACAGTTTGACAGGTAGGAAGAGAGCCACGAGAGGGCTGTATCACATATGCCAAAGGATTGGAGGGTTTGGAGCAAGAGAGGGTGGTCAACAGTGTCAAAAACTGCGGACAGATCAAGGAGGATAAGCAGAGAGAAGTTGCCTTTTGATTTCGCTGTAAGTAGGTCATTGGTAACCTTAACAATTGCTGTCTCTGTGGAGTGATGGGGACGAAATCCAGATTGCAATGGGTCAAGGAGGGAGTTTATTGTAAGGAAATGGGATAGGCGTGCATAAGCTAGTTTTTCGAGAAGCTTTGATGCAAGAGGGAGGAGGGAAATAGGGCGGTAGTTGGATGGGGAGATAGGATCAAGGGAAGGTTTTTTGAGTATAGGTGTGACCAGTGCATGTTTCAGCAATGAGGGAAATATACCGGTGCTGAGGGAGAGGTTGAAAGTGTGTGTGAGTATAGGTGTAAGGGTGGCAGAGAGGGAGGGGAGTAGCTGTGAGGGGATAGGGTCAAGGGGACAGGTAGTGAGGTGAGAGCGCAGTATAAGTGCTGAAACTTCTTCCTCAGTAACAGGGGAGAATGAGCTAAGTTTAAGGTTATGGTTGATTGAGAGCATATGAGGGGGTGAGAGAATGGAATTATGTTGAGAGCTGATTTCATTTCTGATGGAGTTGATTTTGTTATTGAAGTGGTTGGCAAAGTCTTGAGCTGACAGAGAAGTTGTATTAGGAGGTGGGGGAGGGCAGAGAAGAGTATTGAAAGTGGAGAACAAACGTTTTGGGTTTGAAGAAAGATTAGAGATAAGAGTAGAGAAGTAATGTTGCTTATGGAAATTAAGGGCAGAGTAGTAGGAGTTCAAGATAAATTTGTAATGTTGATTCATCATGGCATTCCTTCTGGAAAGCACCTGATTGGGAATGGTTTTATTTTTCAGCATGATAACGATTCATATCATAGCTAATGCAGTGAAATCATATTTGGAATGAAAAACAGCTGATAAAACACATAGTTCAGACCCTAATATTATAGAGGCAGTATAGGATCACCTGGACAGAGAAATAAATAAAAGACAACCTAAATATAAAGAAGAACTCTGGGAAGTGCTGAAAGAAGCCTGGTATAATATACCAGAAGATTACTTCAGAAAACGTCATGACAGTCTCCCCAATAGAGTTCAAGATGTGCTTAGGGCCAAGGGAGGTCACACTTAAAGGGATAGTAAACCCAAAAACTTTTTAAATCTTTATTAAAACTTCATTATGTGTGTGAAATATTTCAAATAAGTACCTGTTAAATTTTTTCACTCGTTTTCTAATTATTCTTCATCAAATATCTTTTTTTTTTTTTTTTTTTAAATAAATTTTTATTTGAGAAAAACTCTAAATACAGAAATTTCAAACATAGGCAGTATTGTCAATAAAACATAAAAAAAAAGAAATGATAGCAACCGTTAGTATAGCTTCAAAGGTTACAATGTACAAGGTAAGAAAATGTTGCTCGGTACTGCAGTGTGTACTTTTCTCTTTTTTCAAAATTATATAGCGTATATAGACATCAACATAAATAAGTGGGAACATATATATACTCATACAGAATAATCAAAGAAATAGAATAAATGAGTGAGAGATGGAGAAAACACAGAGAGAGGGTCGCAAGAGGGGATGGAGAATGAAAAATGTGGGAGGGCGGCTTACAATAAAATATTAGGTGGGAAGTGACCAAAGTCAATACGCTATCAGCTTGTTCAATTAGGGAATTTTTCCCACCAGGGAGCCCAGGTTGCAAAATAAAAGTCTAGTTTATCTAGGGCAGAATATGAATAGGCTTCCATTTTTGAAATAAAGTTGGCTGTGGCTAAAATTTGTGAAATGGTCGGGGGAGTGAGTTGTTTCCATGCTTTCGCTATTTCTAATTTAGTAGCCATTAGGACATAGATGGATAAGGCTTTATGTGTAGGAGTAATAACTGGAAAATCTAAATGTAGTAAGCCAACTTGGGGACTTAGTGTAATGATGATACCTAGAGAGTGTAGAAGGTTGGTTATCTGAAGCCAAACAGGGGACACTCTAGGGCAGAACCACCAGATGTGCGCTTGAGTTCCAAGCTGTCCACAGCCCCTCCAACAAGCAGGGGAGTGAGAGTCATATATCCTATGGAGGGTAACCGGAACTAGGTGCCATCGTACTGCAATCTTGTATTGGAGTTCCCATAGGGACATACAATGCAATAATTTTTTCGTGGATTTAAGTTCTCTGTACCAGGAGTCAGCGTCGGCCGTGAAATTCAGTTCCGTCTCCCAGGCTATAAACTGTGAAACTTTCTGTTGGGAGAAGGGAGCTAGTAGGGTTTCGTAATGGAAAGATAAAGTTCCCTTGAGTTTGTGAGGTTGTGACCATCGTTGCTCCCATACTGTAGTGGGCCTAAGATTCTCTCTGGGAAACCCCCAGGATCTAATTATGGAGCAGAGTCGAAAGGCTTCAAATTTCAATTGGGTCGGGATCCGTAATTTATTGCAAATCGCTAAGTGGGATATATTTCCAACATGACCGTAAAGGTCGGCCAAACGGTCCACTCCAAGAGAGGTCCAACTAGAGACATGAGTGTCCGGCAGGCAGAAGAGAACACTAATAACAGTTTGGCAAGGGGAAGGATGAGGAGCGATCAAGTTTGAATGTCTCGCCTGATCCCAAAACCGAAGGGCGTCTAAGATCACTGGATGTGTGGTAAGGAGGTTTTTCCAATAATGGGAGGGTACCCAAGGGAGGTCCGTCAATCTCAGATCAGATGGGAGGAGCGACTGTTCTACCTCTCTCCAAGAGGTTGGGTTATCGCTGTGGCCCCATTCTATCACATGTACTAGGCGTGCCGCTTGATAGTAGAGGATAATGTTTGGCATGCCTAGTCCACCTTTATCACTAGGTCTTTGAAGAGTTTGCCTCGATGTTCGAGGTTTCTTACCCTTCCAGATATAACTGGTGATAAGGCTCTGAAGCTTGTTAAGGATTGTCCGTGGTATATTAAGTGGAATAGTGCGAAAGAGATAAGTTACCTTCGGGATAAAAGACATTTTAATGGCTGCGATCCTACCCGTCCAGGAGATTTTGCGGAATTCCCAGGAATCCAATAGTTTTTTCCATTCTGGAATTCTCTCCGTAAAGTTCTTGGAGATAATAGTGGAAATATTCGGAGAGAGGTGGATACCTAATAATTTGAGGGAATGGGGGGACCATTGAAATTTGTACCTATCACATAGAGTAAGGAGATCTGAGGGCATGATGTTGACGTAGAGAGCCTCGGTTTTAGAAAGATTTAGTTTATAATAACTTAAGGTTTTAAACTTAGAGATGATTTTAAATACAGCAGGTAGCGACCTATGTGGATCTGTAAGTAATAGTGTGACATCATCTGCATATAAGGAGATGGTATGTTGACGCGAACCTATCGGGAAGCCGGAAATATCCGGGTCTGACCTGATAGCCTGAGCAAGTGGTTCGATAGAAAAAGCGAACAGGAGCGGGGAGAGGGGGCAACCCTGCCTCGTCCCATTCGTTATGTCAAAGCTGTTGGATTGAAATCCGATTCCCTTAACACGGGCAGTCGGATTGGTGTAAAGAGCCTGAGTTGCTGCAATAAATTGCTCCGGAATCCCAAAGGCATGCAGAGCTTCCCATAAGTACTCCCACCTCACCCTGTCGAAGGCTTTCTCAGCGTCTAACGACAGGGCTAACGTGGGAGTATCTCCTCTTGCGCTCTCCAACAATATGTCTAGAACGCGCCGTGTGGCATCTGGACCTTCTCTACGGGGTACAAATCCCACCTGGTCCGGGTGGACCAGAGAGGGAGTAATGCAGGAGAGACGAGTTGCTAAAATCTTAGCATAGAGTTTTGTGTCAATGTTGAGTAAAGAAATCGGCCGGTAACTCCCACAGTTCTGAGGATCCTTGCCCGGTTTCAGTATAGTGGTAATTGAAGCTTCAAGGAATTCTTTCCTAAAGCTACCTTTGTTGAATACTTCATTGAACACTCCACAGAGGATTGGAGAAATCTGAGGGGAAAAGGATTTATAGAATTGGCTCGTGAAGCCGTCCGGACCCAGGGATTTCGCTATTTGAAGGTCTCTGATGGCCAAGGTGACTTCATCAAGGGAGATAGGGGACGTCAAGGTAACCCTATCCTTTTGGTCCAATTGAGGAAGATTAAGTGAGTGGAGATATCTACGAATGCCTTCTGGATCAATAGTTTTCGTGGGGTCCGAAGAGCTTAAATTATAAAGCTGATAGTAGAATTTTCTGAAGGCCTCACCTATGGCAGTTGGGGATGTAACACATCCACTGCTGGTGTTTATGGCTGTAATTTTGGCTTGTGCCGTCCGATTCCTAAGCTTCCTGGCTAGCAATGTGGAGGCTTTGTTACTATTATGATAATAAACTTGTTTAAGTCTTTCTAGCATATGCTGAGTTTTATTAACTTCTAGCGTCTTTATCTGTTTTGTGATTTCCGATATTTGAGAATTTGTCGTAGTAGAATAAGAGTTAGAGAGTTCGAGTTTCAAGGTTCGGAGTTGACAGTTGAGGGACGCAAGCGTAGCTCCTTGTGCCATCCTGATTTGGGAGGCCTTATCAATAAAAAAACCTCTGAGATACGCTTTAAGTGTAGCCCAAATCACTTCCTCCGACAAAAGGGGGGAGCGATTTTCAGCAAGAAAGACGGAGATGGTTGTTAAAGTCTCTGTCTTGATCTCCGGGGTAGTGACCAGGAAGTTTTTGAGCCGCCATGTAATACCTACTACGCGTGGAGATTGGCAACCTAGAACAATGGACAGGGAATCATGGTCTGACCAGGAGATTACTGAGATTGTCGCGTCTGAAATCGAGTCTAACAAGCGAGAGCTCAAGAAAAAGAGGTCAATCCGAGTATGAGATTTATGGGGGGCCGAATAGAAGGTATATTCTCGTCGATTAGGGTGAACCGCTCTCCACCCGTCATAAAGGTTATACTGTTTAATCAAGGTTTGAAAAGATACAGATAGAGGGTGTAGAGTCCTCTCTGATGTGGAGATCGGGGGGCCCGTTCTATCTATCAGGGGATTCCAAATAAGGTTAAAGTCCCCTCCCAAAATCAATTCCCCCTGGGTCACGGCCGACACTGACTCCAAAAGATATCTAAGAAATCTAATTTGGCCTGAATTGGGTGCGTAAATATTAACTAATGTAAATATTTTGGAATTGAGTTTGCAGATTAAGATAATAAAACGCGCTTGTGGATCTTTTTCTATATAAATTGGCTCATATTGAATGGAGGAACCAATCAATATAGCCACCCCTCTGGATTTGGAATGGAAGGACGCTGTAATTACAGCAGGGAACTTTCTGTATGAATATGTAAAATTTGTGTTGACCAGCCAATGCGTCTCCTGAATGAAGGCTACATCAATTTTATTACGTGACAGCATGGTGAGTAGTAGGCTACGTTTGGTCGGGGAGTTGAGCCCTTGGGCATTAAGGGTCAAAAACCTCAATTCTGACATTGTATGTGTGACTGTGTTTCTCCAAGTCTATTTGTAGAACTCTTATGAGAGAATAATGGAAAGAGATTACTATTCTTAAATCTATAAAGCCCACTAAATGAGCTAAGGGAGGGGGATGCAGCGGGCAAAAGCCGCTCAGATTGGGGGATAAAGGGGAGTTGAGGGAGGGGTAATGGGGGGGAGAGTTGCTTATAAGATGGACTTTTCGTAAAAGGTATTCGTAAAGCTAGTATAGAGGTGCAGACCTTAAATAAAGGGAGGGAGGGAAAGAGTAATAAAAATAATAAAAATAGATAGGAAAAATGAGTAAAGAGGAAGAATGGAGATAGAGGAGTAGCTAAGTAATTCCAGAGATTTTAACATCTCCAGAGGTACTAAAGTTGGTCAGTCTGAGATGCGGGGGGATAAAATTAGTATGAGGTGTAAAATCTGAGAGAGGGGGGGGGTGCCTGAGTAAAAAAAAAAAAACCCTGCCCCAATTAGTAAGCTGAAATCAAAGAGAAAGGGAGTGAAGGTAAAGAGATAGAGCTCTAAAGTTACCAGGGTCAAGACAAAAATAACATGGTCCAACATACACTGAATAAACATAACAATGTAAACATAGACGACTTTTCAATCATTTCAAACAAAACTTTCAAAGCATAATACTGGGTTAACTGTATAAAAACATTGTAAGGAAGGCCGCTATAAATAGGCCATAACATTTCTCATCTGTATAAGTAATAACTTATGAAGTAGTACCTAGGTTGTAGATAGATCACGTGTATATCTCTAACTAATGCATCCTTGTTCCATGTGTATGATGACTCAAGGGGTAGAGACCAGGAGAGAAAAAGTTAAATGTAAATTGACTAGTGAGATTCAACCTTCGTATCTCATGATATTGTCTGAGAGACAAGGTGAGGTAAACTGGATATAAGAATTTTGATGGTAACGTATAAGTAAACTCCATCGCTAAAAAATAAGCACATGATTTGTGTAAGAGTATCCGCTATGTGAGGTAGTGATCAAGGCTACTTAATCAGTTAAGGGTTGCGTTAAAGTCTACTACCACTATAATTGCCTCTTAATGTTGAGGGGGGGAGTATCCTATATAAGTGTAAAGTAGGGCGTGAGAAACCAACACGTCGTTGGATGTATAGAAAATATCAAATGAAGGTTACCTATAATGGGTTCTAGAGGCTAAAACAAATCTCATCTTAAGAGATTATTGAGCTATGAGTCAAGAGATTTCAAGAGCAGGGGTCTATGTAGAGTATGAGAACAGTAAACTAAAAGGCTAATTGTGAATGATAAAAATAAAAAATAAAAAAATTGAGTGCATAAAATCATATAGTGCGAACTAGAATGCAATAAACATCTAAACACAAAGGTTAAGTAGTTAGATTCTATAAAAGACATAGATACTTTACATTACCCATCCATCATCTTCAAGTTACAAGGAGCTGGAAGTCCTGGAGAGTTGAACAAAACCAGGACCTATGAGGTACCGCAGATGAGAGAGAAAAAAGAAAGAAAAGAAAACACAAACAAACACATAACAGAAGCATAATGGAAGAAGAGAGGATAGTCCAAGAGTTATGTGCCTCCTAAAGTTCAACAGTAAAAGGGGGCAGTGTGTTGGTCATCAGATCTATCTTCTCAAAACTGAGGTCTATTCGAGGATAGGGACGGTGAAGGATCCTCCCTGGCAGACTGAAAGCTGAAGGTTTGGTGTAGAGGCCGCCAAGCGGCCGCCGTGGCGTTGAACTTCTTAGAATGTTCCTGAGGAGCAGAGGACTGATTGTCAGTCGGAAGAAGTTTCAGGGACTGCAGGATCTGGAAGCCTTGTTCGAGGGTTGTGATGGTGTATGAAGTATTATTGAATTGAAAAAATAGACGGACCGGAAAACCCCATCTATATTTAATATTGTTATTACGAAGACATAGGGTAATTTGGTGAAAGAGTCTTCTTCTAGATAGAGTGTGGGCTGAGAGATCTGGGAAAATCTGGATGTCTTGATGTGGATCCTTCAGGTTCTTATTTTGAAATGAAGCCCTGAGGACTTTCTCTTTGAAGGTGAAGTAATGTAGTCGTACAATTACATCTCTTGCCGCTCCCATGGGTGCATTTCTTGGCCGAAGGGCTCTATGGGCTCTGTCTATCAAGTTCTCCTGAGGGGAAATAGATCCCAGAAGTTCTGTGAAGAGGGACTGAAGGTAGTTAGATAGATCCGCAGGGCCAATTTCCTCAGGAACACCCCTGATTCTGAGGTTGTTCCGACGTGATCTATCCTCCTGGTCAGCTATTTTCGTTTCTAGGCCAGAAATCATTTCCGCCAGTGATTGGGTGTAGCTTAGCAGGTTGGAATGATCCACATGAAGATCTTCTTGCTTTTTTTCTAGTGATTCAGTTCTCTCTCCTAGTATCGAAACATCCCTCTTCAACTCAGTTACGGAAGCTTTAAGTTCTTGTTTCAGAGATGTGTAATGGGAGTCCATTTTATTTGAGAGATCCTTGATTGATTCAAGGATAGAAGAGGAGGAATGGGATACTCTTTCTGTAGAGTGGGAGAGAGACCGGGTAGGTCCTTTAGCTGAGGCAATTGAGTCTCGTGAGTCCTCATCAGATAGATCCTGTTCAAATGCGCTTTTATTTGGAAAATGATCCGAAAGAGTCCTTTTCGGAATGTCTCCATGTTTCTGTTTCTTTCTCTGCGAGTGGGCCATCTTACTCATAATGGATTAAAGAAGTCAGGAACTTTCTAGGAGAAGTTTCAAAGTTGATTTCAATTCAAGATGTGTAGCAAAGGGTATGCGTCAGGCACCCCCCCAGTAATGGCGCCTAGCCCAACATGAGATAACTGTCCGCTGGTTAGAAATTTATTGTATGACCTGGGAAAAGTCTCTCATAGCTTGTCAGTTGTTCTCACTTCTCAATTAAACAGTTTGAAATAATGCTGTTGTAATCTGTGTTGCCGTGCAAAATGTCTCTCTCCCCTGGGGATTGCTCTCTTCTGAGCAAGTAGGGAAAAAGGAGTTTGGGATATGACCCGTGGGCACAGTGGGCCGACGGGAAAGGGAGGGGAGAGAGGGCCAATAGATGTGGCGGTAGTAAGTTGTACAGCAGGGGTTCAAAAGAGATATAATGAGAGACGTTGGAGTGATATTGCAGGGATGAGAGGAAAAATCTTGAGTAACAACAGACCCAGGGAAGTGGTAGTGTAGATTGCTTGTAAATCTGTATGTCCTGATTGTTGCAATGCACTGCACTTAGAGTAAATCAGTGGAACAAGATTCTCTGAGTAATAGTATTCCAAACTGAGGTTATAGCTGAAAGTTTCAGTAAATTCCTAATCCCAGTATTATGTTGGAGTAAGAGCTGTAATGATTATAGGCCTCAGAATAGGCTGCTGGGAGATGTAAAAAAGATAGCTGGCAGCTATAGGTACAACAGGTATATGTGGGGCAGAGACTCATATACAGAGGTTATTTGATGTGCACTTAGTTGTGTTGATAACTTGCAGGGGGATGTCTCATATATATATACAGGGTACCAGCTTGAATAATAGGATGTAAGGTCTTACTGTGAGTAAATATGAGGCAATGTTATCTTCCCTGCCTGTTACAAAATATCCATAGTTAGCATTAAGTAAGGGAAAGTGTCTCTTGTACTCCTGGTCACTCGTTAGGATTATGTCAATACAAATTGGCCCCACTGTAATTCAGCACTATGTTCAGGCTGCTTACCCTGGAATCTGTGTGTCAGTCAATGGTGACAGGAAGAAGGCTGCTCCGGTGGGTGAGCGGGTGGACTCCCGTCTCTGTGGAGGTGCTCAGCAGCAGAGACCAAGTGCTCCAGGGGAGCCGTTATCTTTCAGCGCACCGGTAAGTGCAACAGGGCTCTCCTACAAGCGGTAGTATGAAGACCGGGAGGATCTGTAAGTTGCGCTCACTCTATATGCCCCTTAAGAAGTGACCGGAATAAACTGCTGTTGCGCGGGTGTGTCCGGGAGTGAGGTAAGTAGCCTGAGAGGCGATGGGTCTGTGTGTTGTCCAGCTCTATGTGTAGCGCCTGTCAGGGAGTTAGGGCGAACCGGAAGTCTCCTTTAACACTGCTGCAGATAGTGGCGCAGTGTAAATTTCTCACTTTAAGCTTGAAAAACGGCTGCTCCAAAAGTTATCTTCACCTTGAAAGCTGACCGGAACGGTCATAGTAGAGTTAGAAAAGTAGTGGGAGGAAAATAAAAAGGAAATAGTTGGGAATAAATAATAAAATACGGCTTGGTCTGCAGAGCTCTCACAAAGCGTGACTGCTTGATAGCGTGGCAAACTCCGCCCCCCTCATCAAATATCTTTAATAGTAACGCATGCGCATTTTGGCCTCTCAGTCCTAGCGTGACCGTCACTTTTCTGGCACAGGAAGCAGGGCGGACTTCATGATAGTGACGTCAATGTTGGTGGGAGTGGCGCACCAGAGCGCTAAAGATTCACGGAACACAAGCATGGGGAATCATCTGTGTTACTTTGCTAGAGGTAAGTATAATAATTACCCCTAGGCTAACGAGCAAGTTGATTTGATCTTAGTAATAGGACGTTAACCCCTAGACTGACTATAATTTTTTTAACACCTAGAAAAACGAGCATGTTTTTTTCTTATGATAAGGCAGTGACTAACCAGCAATTATTTTTAATCCCTAGACTAACGAGCAAGTTGTTTTGTTCTTACAACACTCAGATTAATTGCAGGAGCTGCAAAGATTAAAAGCAATAGCAAATTCAGATGCGACTAAAGTTAATTATTAACATCTGAATTTGCGATTGCTTTTAATCTTTGCAGCTCCTGCAATTAATCTGAGTGTTTTAAGAACAAAACAACTTGCTTGTTAGTCTAGGGGTTAAAAATAATTGCTGGTTAGTCACTCTTATTATAAGTCACTGCCTTATCATAAGAAAAAAACATGCTCGTCTTTCTAGGTGTTAAAAAAATTATAGTCAGTCTAGGGGTTAACGTCCTATTACTAAGATCAAATCAACTAGCCTCTAGCAAAGTAACACAGATGATTCCCCATGCTTGTGTTCCGTGAATCTTCAGAGCTCTGGTGCGCCACTCCCACTAACGTTGATGTCACTATCATGAAGTCCGCCCTGCTTCCTGTGCCAGAATAGTGACGGTCACGCTAGGACTGAGGGGCCAAAATGCGCATGCGTTACTATTAAAATAATTATATGCGCATGCGGACCGCCATGATGTTTCTACCTAGGTAGAACATCATTATAGGGTCCACATAATGTGATAAAAATGGGCTTGGCAATATAAAGATATTTGATGAAAAATAACTAGAAAACGAGTGAAAACATTTAACAGGTACTTATTTGAAATATTTCACATACATAATGAAGTTTTAATAAAGATTTAAAAAGTTTTTGGGTTTATTATCCCTTTAATACTGACTTTTGCTTGTTGAAGCCATTTTGTAATGAAAACTGTGTTTTTTTAAAAAATATTTCCTGAATTTTCTGTTTGTATCTTAATAAAGAGACTGAAAAATAAATATGAATGGCCATTAAAACTTTGCTAAAACAACAAATCTAATGGTGGCCTAAGACTTTTGCAAAGTACCGTGTGTGTGTGTGTGTATATATATATATATATATATATATATATATATATATATATATATATATATATATATATATATATATATATATATATATATATATATATACACACACACACTCTCCGGCCACTTTATTAGGTACACCTGTTCAATTGCTTGGTAACACAAATTGCTAATCAGCCAATTACTTGGCAGCAACTCATTTAGCATTTAGGCATCTAGACGTGTTGAAGATGACTTTCTGAAGTTTAAACCGAGCATCACAATGGGGAAGAGAGGGGATTTAAGTGACTTTTAAAGTGGTATGGTTGTTGGTGCCAGACGGCTGGTCTGAGTATTTAAAAAACTGCTGATTTACTGGTATTTTCATGCACAACCATCTCTAGAGTTTAAAGAGAATGGTCCGAAAAGAGAAAATATCCAGTGAGCAGCAGTTGTGTGGATGAAAATGCCTTGTTGATGTTAGAGGTCAGAGGAGAATGGGCAAACTGGTTTGAGATGATAGAAAGGCAACAGTAACTCAAATAAGCACTTGTTACAACCAAGGTATGCAGAATACCATCTCTGAACGCACAAAACATTGAACCTTGAAGCAGATGGGCTACAGCAGCAGAAGACCACACCGGGTGCCACCTCTGTCAGCTAAGAACAGTAAACTGAGGCTACAATTCACACAGGCTCAACAAAATTTGACAATAGAAAATTAGAAAAATGGTCTGATGAGTCTTGATTTTAGCTGCAAATTCAGATGTTAGGGTCAGAATTTGGCGTAAACAACATGAAGCATGGATTCATCCTGCCTTGTATCAATGATTCAGGCTGCTGGTGGTGGTGTAATGGGGGATATTTTCTTGGTACACTTTGGGCCCCTTAGTACCAATTGAGCAAAGTTTAAATGCCACTGCCTACCTGAGTTTTGTTGCTGACCATGTCCATCCCTTTATAATTACAGTGTATCCATCTTCTGATGGCTACTTCCAGCAGGATAATGCATCATGTCACAAAGCTCAAGTCACCTCAAACTGGTTTCTTGAACATGACAATGAGTTCACTGTACTTCAATGAACTCCCCAGTCACCAGATCTCAATCCAATAGACCACCTTTGGGATGTGGTGGAATGGGAGATTTGCCTCATGGATGTGCAGCCAACAAATCTGCTGTAACTGCGTGATGCTATCATGTCAATATGGACCAAAATGTCTGAAGAATGTTTCCAACATGTTATTGAATCTATGCCACAAAGAATTAAGGCAGTTCTAAAGGCAAAAGGAAGTCCAACCTAGTACTAGCCAAGTGTGTACCTAATAAAGTGGCCGTTGAGTCTATATATACACATACACACACATTGGAGCCCTTTCCAGTCAAACACCTTGCCATATACCATGTCCCTTTTTAACCCTTTTTATCAATGTAAATGGTATATAATTTTTATTAAAAATGTGTATGTATGAATGTAATACTTATTTTTATGTGTTTTGCATGTGTTTTGTGAAACCCTTACACTTTACTTCAGGTCCAAAGTCACGCTAATTCTTCTAGTGCTATTTGTGCTTTTGCTTAAGAGCCACCCATCATTTTCAACTTGTAATATCAGCACTATTCAGCGTTGTTGCAAAATCCATTTAAAGCAACGGGTGCTCAAGAGCAATGTCGGCTGCACTAAACCTTCTTTGGTAAATCTGATTTACCATGGACTTGTAATATCAAATTGTGCTCTAATTTTAGCGTGGTTCAGTGATTCTGCTTATTGTGCCCCGTGCTACCATTAGCATGCCACTTGTAACCTGTACCTTTCAATGGCCATATTCTTGAGAACAATAGGTGATGGCTTTAATGAGCAAAACTGGCTATTTTAAATAAAAAAAAAAACATTAAAAGAGGTATTGATGCAAAGGAGGAAAGCATAATTATGTCACTATTTAAATCTCTGGTAAGACCTCACCTTGAGTTTGGAGTGCAGTTCTAGGGACCAATCTCTAAAAAAGACATTACAGATTTAGAAAAAGGTCAGAAGGGCCACAAAATTAATAAGGGGAATGGACAGTTTAAAGGGACACTGAACCCAAATTTATTCTTTTGGGATTCAGATAGAGCATGCATTTTTAAGAAACTTTCTAATTTACTCCTATTATCATATTTTCTTCGTTCTCTTGGTATCTTTATTTGAAAAGCAAGAATGTAAGTTTAGATGCCAACCCATTTTTGGTGAACAACCTGGGTTGTTCTTGCTGATTGGTGTATAAATTCACCCAACAATAACTAAGTGCTGTCCAGGGTGCTTAACCAAATATTGGCTGGCTCCTTAGCTTAGATGTCTTCTTTTTCAAATAAAGATAGCAAGAGAACGAACAAAAATTGATAATAGGAGTAAATTAGAAAGTTGCTTAAAATTGCATGCTGAATCACAAAAGAAAAAAAAAATTGTGTTCAGTTTAAGCTATGAGGAGAGGTTACCCAAACTGGGTCTGTTTTCTTTAGAAAAAGGTGCTTTGGAGGTGACATGATTACTTGAAATAAATATATTCAAGGTTTATACACAGAAATGGTGGAAGCTCTGTTTATTCCAAGAGAATTGTTTGTTACAAGAAGTCACAATTTAAGGCTGGAGGAAATGAGATTTAATCTCCAGCAATCTAAAAGGTTTTTTTCACTGTAAGAGCAATTCAATTGTGGAACTCTTTACCTAAGGAGGTAGTAAATGCCAATACCTTAGATACATTTTAAAATTGTTTAGATAAATTTCTGGCTAGAAACAGAATTCTGGGATATGATTGCTGGTGTTAAATGAGTCACCATATTAATGGAATTAATTTAAGATCAACTAGATCATTTATTTGAGATACAGTACGATTTGTATAGGTTGGACTTCTGCCTTATGTCTTTTTTTCTACTATGTATGTTACCATGTTACATGAAGGAACCATTTCCCATGCATTTAATACTCTGCATTAATAAGTATAACAAGTCATTTGAAACACATTAAAGTGCCATAAAACAGGTTGTGAGATCTGTGCATATCCTAAAAGGGCTAATTAATTTAAAATAGTTTGCATAATTTTTTTTAAAAAAATTGCTGACAAGTATTTTAAAATACTTTTCAAAAATAAGCAAAATGAATCACGTAGCTAAACTGCCTGGAGCAGCTAACTCTACCCCTCTTATCAGTGTTTAGACACAGGCATTGTATTTCAACTGCGTTCACAGCTTCTAGGCATGCTCCAGCAGATAATCCCTATTCATTTTTGCATTTTACCAAAAGAACAATAAACATAGAGTTAGAGCTTTACAATTCAGAAACTAAAAATAAAGGGTTAATGGTGAGGCACTGCAGTATAAATTTGCAGGTAAAGTAATTAAAGTGCATATTATATTATTTTGTCTCTATCCCAACTTGTTTTATTTCCCTTTAAGGGGAAACAAATTCTATAATTCAGTATCCCTTTAAGACATACTTTGATTTAATTTATTAATAATACAATTTAGTACAAATAATGGGGAATCTCCAGAGTGACAAAGGAAAACCAAAAATACAAGATGTGATAAAAAATAGGTTTTTGTCATTATTGTTATTATCAAAAATAAATGTTAAAAAGGCAGTGGGTCCTGATAATATTCATCCAAGGGTTTTAAAAGAACTTCGATCAGTGCTAACTGTCCCATTAACTGATCTGTTTAATCAGTCACAATTAACAGGAGCTGTCCCAGATGATTGGAGAATAGCAAATGTAATACCTCTTCATAAAAAGGGCAGTAGAGAAGAATCTGGCAACTACAGGCCAGTTAGTTTAACTTCAGTAGTAGGGAAATTAATGGAAAGCCTCTTATAGAAAGAATTATGACTTACATAAAGACAAACAATTTAGAGGACCAAAATCAGCATGGTTTTACTTCAGGGAGATCATGTCAGACTAATCTAATTGACTTATTTGATTATGTAACAAAAGTATTAGACAAGGGTGGAGCAGTTGATATAGCATATCTAGATTTCAGCAAAGCATTTGACACCGTCCCACACAATAAACTAATTCACAAACTGTATCTACTTGGTCTAGATTCAAAAATTGTGAACTGGGTGGAATGCTGGCTTAAGGACAGAAAACAAAGTGTCTTAGTAAATGGAGTTCATTCAGCAGAGGGGGCTGTTACTAGTGGTGTTCCTCAGGGGTCAGTTCTGGGGCCTGTTTTGCTTAACATATTTATCTGCGATATCAGCAAAGGGCTACAGGGGAAAGTATGTCTCTTTGCAGATGATACAAAAATTTGTAACAGAATGGATGTTCCAGGGGGGTAGACAAAATGAGAAGTGATATACAACAATTGGAGGATTGGACAAACGACTGGGATCTAAAGTTTAACACAGCAAAGTGTAAAATAATGCATTTAGGGAAGAAAAATCCAAATTTTAATTACAGACTCAATGACACTTTACTGACTGTTACAGATGAGGGAATTATTATTTCAGATGATTTAAAACTTAGTAAACAATGTAGTAATGCAGCGAGTAAGGCTAGCAAAATTCTTGGATGTATTGGTAGAGGTATTTGCAGCAGAAATAGTAAGGTTCTTATGCCACTTTATAGATCATTAGTTAGGCCTTATCTTGAGTTTTGTGTGCAGTTCTGGAGGCCATATCTTCAGAAGGATATTAACAAACTTGAATCTGTGCAAAGGAGGGCTACCAAAATGGTACATGGTCTAAAAAATAAAACTTACCAGGATAGGCTCAATGACCTAAATATGTATAGCTTAGAGGAGAGAAGGGAAAGAGGTGATATGATAGCAACTTTCAAGTACATTAAAGGGTTTAGTAAAACTGAGGCTGTGGGTATTTTACATAAAATGGAAAATTAATGAACAAGGGGTCATGGTCTCAAGCTAAAGGGTAGTAGATTCAGGAGTAATTTGAGGAAGCACTTCTTTACAGAAAGAGTGATTGATTTATGGAATAAACTTCCTCAAGAGGTAGTAGCAACAAACACTGTGGGGGACTTTAAAAATGCATGGGACAAGCATAAGGCTATCCTACGAACTAGATAAGTTTATACTGTTAGGTAAGGTCGGGCAGACTTGCTGGGCCTATGGCTCTTATCTGCCGTCAATATCTATGTTTCTATGTTTCTATGTTTATTTTAAAGTTTATTTTATATTATTTATTTATTAAACTACTTAACATTCTGTTATCTAGAATATAGCTGCACCATTTAGTTATCTGCTTTCATTACATTATCTTTTGGGTTCACACAATTCTAAGGTTATTTAACAAAATAAAAACAAATAAAAACGGAGTTAGAATGTTATTAGGAAACTGCATGATAAGTATCAGGCTGGCACATTTATACATTTGCATGAGTTAACTGAATCCATATTTAATTAAATAAGATGCATCCAGACTGCATAAGGATTAAAGAAAGTTGCAAGAAACTCTCGCAAACCTAAAAGAGTTTATTTTTTGTGTGTTTAGGTTGTATTGAATCAACATTTGGACTTTAAATGGAAGAAAGTTTACAACTGCTCAATATATTTTGGGTTAGAACATAATATAATGAAACACATTTGAATAAAAATATAATAATAGAAAACCTGCACAGTTTGTGATCTTCACTAGGGAAGCAGAAATCAGTTTGAAAGATAATAACTAATAATAAAATACACTTTCCCATAAAATGTAGAACACTGTTGGACTAAACAATTAGTTTAAAAATATTCTGAGGATTTTTTTTGCATAACATTTGAAAAAGGGGACATTAGAGTAAAAACTGACACATACTGTAAGTGCGTTTTAATTTTGATTATTAATATTTTTGCCCTTTGCTTTGGTGATGTTGGGAATTGAGTATTGTGTGGTGGAACTTGGAGCAGGTGATTCTGGGTGTAGGTGAACTGCGCACAGCTGCTCTGTATGTCATACGAACAGTAAAATCACTAAACAAAGATAACTTTTACTATTGAATGTTAAATACATTATAATAATACAAAGTATATGTAAAATGTATTTGCCATGTCCATTGTTCAGAGAAGTTTTTCCTGGTATTTTGGAGCTGGGCTGTGCTTTTCAGGCAGGACCAGACTAGTATACAGCAAGTTCATCTCTGTATAAAGTACATATAGAGAATTTGGAAACAAGTGGAGCTTTATTGATAGCTCACAAGGATTACCAGAGAATATTTAGTGCTCAAACTACAAGTGGTAAGTTAAGTGTTGTGCTTTAGCTCATAACAGCGCTAAAAAAGTTAGTGGGACTGGAATATAAAGTGCTGGGGCTACAATAATGGTATGTACAAACACATGCAAAACATATTAAACAAAAGTATTTCCCTCATATTTATGAATATTAAAATTAAACATATCTGTGTTTTATTTAAAAAAAAAATGCGTACAAAGTGTTTTAACGGAATTGGTATAGGATAAGGTGTTGGATTTGGAAGGGCTCAAATGTGTATATGTAAGTCCAAAAACCTTGACTTATACCATATTTCTTTAAAATACTTTGTAAACATTTATTTTAATGAAAACATCTATTTTAATTTCAGTGTGCCTGAGGATTTAGCTCAAGCGCTAACATTTTACTTTGCACCTTTGCGCTCCTCTTGTAATCTAAGCCAGAATGTTTCATTACACTAATTACACTTTCAGAGCCAACTTAGGGTTCAGGGTTAACCCATGGCTCCGATATTGTACAAAGCAAATCTGTAGTTTAGAATGGTAGACATATTCCTCCTTACTCTTTAGGTAACTGACCAGTGTGGAGTGACCGGCTTCTTCCAGTTTCTAACTATAGCCTTTTAGCCATCACAGAGTCTATGTGCAAAAGTGAATATTCAGAACCAAGATTGCTTGGAAGTTCCAGGAGGTGCCCAGCAGACATGATTGGAATTCCCTTTTATTTTATATCCCCTCCAACAAAATTCCTCCTGGTTAGTAGTTTAAAATAAGAAAGTGTGAGGCAGTGAACTGCAAGTTTAGTGGAGAGGATTGCTGTTTGCCACTGTTTTGTTGAAAACGCCTTACCCCAATCGGTTTCCCATTTCCTAACATATCTTATCCTAATCGAAGCAGCACAGTTTAGGAGGCACTTATAATGTACCAAAAGAGGCTTCACCAGTTTAGAGCCTGAACTCTCTTGCACTTGCCAAGGGGAGGGGGATCTAGATTGGTCCTCAAAGAAACACCAGTCTCTAAGGACTGCCAGAAGGCAAAAAAAGAGCAAAGTGAAGATTATGAGGTAAGGAGGTAGAAACACCAGTCTCTAAGGACTGCCAGAAGGCAAAAAAAGAGCAAAGTGAAGATTATGAGGTAAGGAGGTAGAAACACCAGTCTCTAAGGACTGCCAGAAGGCAAAAAAAGAGCAAAGTGAAGATTATGAGGTAAGGAGGTAGACTAGGGGCGCGATCCGATATAGATCGTAGTTTGCGGCGCAAGCGAGAGAACCCGCGTCACCCGCAGTTTCAGCTCGCAACTCGAGCTATCCCATATATGTCGCCGTCAGATGCTAACGTGCCGTAAGTCTGATAAACCAGCGATGTCCAGAAATCTGCGCAAGTACAAATTTCTGGCGTCGCCAGTGACTTGCGGCACGTTAGAAACTGCCAGCGCCTACAAAACCTGACTAAAGTCTAAATCACCCGCACTGTCTAACACGCCTCCCTAACATAGCCCGACACGTCTAACACGCCTCCCTAACATAGCCCGACACGTCTAACCCTCTATCCGCTATCCCCCCTCACTATCCTAACAATAAAATATGTATTAACCCCTAAACCGCCGCCAGCTATATTAAATCTATAACCCCCTAAAGTGAGCCCCTAACACCGCCGCCAACTACCTTACCTACCCCCTAAAGTGAGCCCCTACCCCGCCGCTATTTTAAAATTATTAACCCCTAATCTAATCCCCCTACCCCGCCGCCATCTATATTAAATTATTTAACCCCTAAAATACTAAACTATCCCTACCACTAAACCTAAGTCTAACCCTACAAATAGCCCTGAAAAGGGCTTTTTGCGTGGCATTGCCCCAAAGTAACAGCTCTTTTGCCAGCCCTTAAAAGGGCTTTTTGCGGGGCATGCCCCAAAGTAACAGCTCTTTTGCCAGCCCTTAAAAGGGCTTTTGGTGGGGCTTTGTCACAAAGTAAACTGCTCTTTTGCCTACAATCTACATCCCCCTACACCGCGGCCACCTATAATAAATGTATTAACCCCTAATCTAATCCCCCTACACCGCCGCCAGCTATATTAACTATATTAACCCTAATTATATTAGGGTTAATATAGTTAATATAGTTATTATATTATATATATTAACTATATTAACCCTAATTATATTAGGGTTAATATAGTTAATATCGTTATTATATTATATATATATTAAGTATAATAACCCTATCTAACTCTAACATCCTAACTAAACTCTTATTAAAATAAATCTAATATTAATATTATTAATTAAAATATTCCTATTTAAATCTAAATACTTACCTATAAAATAAACCCTAAGATAGCTACAATGTAATTAATAATTACATTATAGCTATGTTAGGGTTTATATTTATTTTACAGGTAAATTGTTAATTATTTTAACTAGGTATAATAGCTATTAAATAGTTATTAACTATTTAATAGCTACCTAGTTAAAATAATTACCCAATTACCTGTAAAATAAATCATAACCTAAGTTACAAATACACCTACACTATCAATAAATTAAATAAACTACAAATATCTATCTAAAAAAAAATTAAATAAACTAAACTAAATTACAAAAAACAAACAAACACTAAATTACAAAAAATAAAAAAAAGATTACAAGATTTTTAAGCTAATTACACCTATTCTAAGCCCCCTAATAAAATAATAAAGCCCCACAAAATAAAAAAATTCCCTACCCTATTCTAAATTAAAACAAGTTCAAAGCTCTTTTACCTTACCAGCCCTTAAAAGGGCCTTTTGTGGGGGCATGCCCCAAAGAAAACTGCTCTTTTGCCTGCAAAAAAAAACACAATACCACCCCCCAACATTACAACCCACCACCCACATACCCCTAATCTAACCCAAACCCCCCTTAAATAAACCTAACACTACCCCCCCTGAAGATCTCCCTACCTTGTATTCACCCCGCCGGGCAGAACTCCTGATCCGATCCGGGCGATGTGTTCCAGCAAGCGGCAGTGAAGTCTTCTTCCATCCGGGCGATGTCTTGAAGCAAGCGGCAGAGAGTCTTCTTCCATCGGCGACGTCTTCAAGCAAATCGGCATCTTCAATCTTCTTACTTCGCTCCTCCGCCGCGGAGCATCCTTCCGGCACGACGACTTCCCGACGAATGAGGTTCCTTTAAATGACGTCATCCAAGATGGCGTCCGTCGAATTCCGATTGGCTGATAGGATTCTATCAGCCAATCGGAATTAAGGTAGAAAAATCTGATTGGCTGATTGAATCAGCCAATCAGATTCAAGTTCAATCTGATTGGCTGATTGGTATATTTAATAGCTATTATACCTAAAATAATTAACAATTTACCTGTAAAATAAATATTAACCCTAACATAGCTACAATGTAATTATTAATTATATTGTAGCTATCTTAGGGTTTATTTTATAGGTAAGTATTTAGATTTAAATAGGAATATTTTAGTTTATAATATGAATTAGATTAATTTAATATAAATTTAGTTAGGGGTGTTAGGGTTAGATAGAGTTAATATAAATACTATAGTAACTATATTAACTATATTAACCCTAATATAATTAGGGTTAATATAGTTAATATATATAATGTAATAACTATATTAACTATAATATACTTAGGGTTAATATAGATAATATAGCTGGCGGCGGGGTAGGTAGATTAAATTAGGGGTTAATAATTTTAATAGAGATGGCGGCGGTGTAAGGGGCTTACATTAGGGGTTAATAATATTAATATAGCTGGCGGCGGAATAGGGGGATTAGATTAGGGGTTAATAATTTTTATATAGGTGGCGGCGGTGTAAGGGGTCAGATTAGGGGATAGATAAGGTAGATGGCGGCGGTTTTAGGGGCTCACAGTAGGGGGTTAGTTTATGTAGATGGCGGCGGGGTCCGGGAGCGGCGGTTTAATGGTTAATAACTTTATTAGGGATTTCGAGGGGGGGGGGATCGCGGTTGACAGGTAGATAGACATTGCGCATGCGTTAGGTGTTAGGTTTTATTTAGCAGATCGCGGGTGACAGGTAGATAGACATTGCGCATGCATTAGGTGTTAGGTTTATTTTCTAGCTAGTTTAGGGAGTTACGGGGCTCCAATAGTCAGCGTAAGGCTTCTTACGGCTGCTTTTTGTGGTGAGGTGAAAATGGAGTAAGATTTCTCCATTTTCGCCACGTAAGTCCTTACGCTGCATATTGGATACCAAACTGCGCTGGTTTGGTATACCTGCCTATGGCCCAAAAAACTACGGGCGACGGCAGAAATATACGGGCGTAAATTCTAGGTTACGCCGTATATGTGATACCAAACCAGCATAAATATTGGCGTCGCCGGCTTTTGCGGGCGACGATTTTTATCGGATCGACCCCTGGATCATTACACTGTGAGGGAGCAACAATACCCTGACTATAGAAATCCCTAACTGAGGTTATTGCAGAGATGCTCATTTAGTGTGGAATTCTGGGAGGCCATGGATAAGCCCTCTGGGCTAGTGGACAGGAGATGGATGTTGGGTCACTTTTGGGCAATGTCTAAGGGTTATCTTGCTTTTTTTATCATACCCTAGTTAAAAAACGACATTATTTTCTATGTATGCAAAATTTTTTACAAATATTTACTCAAAGTTGTTTCAAACACATTTAGTGCTAAATTACAAGTGGAGCGCTAATTTATTGTGCGCCCATAAACGGGCAATTTCTCCAGTTTACGGAAGCGCAATAAAAAAACAGCCATTACAAGTGGCTGGTTAATGCTACCGCAAGCTCTGAAGATTAACCAGAGGTCAGACCTCTGGTTAAGTTTCAAAATATGCCCCCATTGCCCCCCCCCTCCAAAAAAAAGTGTATCGTTTTTTATGTAGCATTTTAAAAATAAATAAAGTTGGCGGGAGTTGGATGTTAGAAAAAACTAGCACTAAAAAGTGCCTTTACATTGCTGTCTATGGGGACTGTGTGTTCCCTGTAAATATATTTGTATATGAATATTTTAATATATATTTATGTGTTTATATGTGTATATACACATTTAAACACATAAATATATACGTATATATTCATATGCATATATATTTTAATCTGCTGCCCATCACTGTGCGATTTGCCCCTTTGCTGTGCTAGGTTTTCATGTCGTGTCTATGGAAGCGCTCAATGAGAGGTTGCATTCGCATTGCATCTAACTTTCAATACCAGCGCATGTCTATGTGCAATGGTATTACTAAGTGGAGCACAAACATTGCCCTTGCAAAAGTGATATTTTGTGCTCCACTTGGCCTTTAATTTGTATAGTGCAACACATAAGTGTAAGCATATTTCCTCTATACTATGAAACTATAGAAAATTAATTATTCCCCTTTGTTCAGCTCTTAGAATTGTGAATGACATTCTGTTTGTTGTGTTTAAACCAGTTAGTTTAGTCACATGAATACCAATTACATTATATGGAGCTTCTTTAAGCCTCAACTCCTCTGTCCAGATCATACCAAGGGGCCGATGGCAGATCATACCAATGGCCCCTGATGCCCCATTTTCCGCGCGAGCCTTCAGGCTCACCAGAAACAGCAGTTATGAAGCAGTGGTCTTAAGACCGCTGCTCCTTAACGGCTCCGCTGCCTCTGAGGCTGCGGACATCAATCTGCCCGATTCTATACGATCGTGTTGATTGACACCCCCTGGCAGCCGATTGGCCTCGAATCTGCAGGGGGCGGCATTGCACAAGCAGTTCACTAGAACGCATGCTGTCGGCATTTATCGATGTGCTGAGGACATAATATGCTACATTGTATCATGTCCGCTCGCACTTTCATAAATCAGCCCCAAAGTCTTGTCAAAAATGCATCTAGAATTGAACTCACTGAATAATCAAGAGAAAAAATGAATCTTTTAATTAATGTAAGGGAAAATTAATTTATATCAACCTTTATTTTGTGTTATAATTCATGGAGGTTCTATATTATTGATCCTAATCAAATTTTAAAAGGTCATGAAATCCATTTCTTTTTCATGATCCAGATAGAGCATACTTTGTTACACAACTTTCCAATTTACTTATCAAATTTGCTTCCTTCTGTTTGTGATATAAGTGGAAGAAGCAGCAATGTACTACTGGGAGCTAGCTGAACTCATTGGATGAGCCAGTGACAAGAAGCAATTAAATGTAGCCAGCCATCAATGAGCAGCTAGTTCCCAGTAGTGTATTGCTGCTACTGAGCCTACCTAGGTAAACTTTTTAATAAAGAATACAGATAGAAAGAAGCAAATTAGATAATAGATTAAATTAGACAACTGTTTAAAACTGTATGCTCATTCTAAATCATAAAATAAAAAGTTGGGGTTTCTTGTCCCTTTAATGGTTAACCACCTAAAACTACTGTCAGAAGGTACTGGTATGTCTACAACTGTATTAGACTGTTAAAAATGCACTTGTGGTTGCATTAAAAGATATTGCCAGAACCCTGCATGTATGCATATTTATATTTAAAGTAGTAAGCTTTAGCAGGTTAATGGCACCCACAACTCAAATTGAATTTCCCATAGAATGCTTAATTTGCATAAACAAAAACCTAAACAAAACTTTCACAATGTATTTTTATTATTTCTTTTGCTCCTTTTTCCTGTAATTTAACTCTAAACATTTAGGCCTAGATTTGGAGTTTGGCGTTAGCCGTGAAAACCAGCGTTAGAGGCTCCTAACGCTGGTTTTAGGCTAACTCTGGTATTTGGAGTCACTCAAAAAAGGGTCTAACGCTCACTTTTCAGCCGTGATTTTTCCATACCGCAGATCCCCTTACGTCAATTGCGTATCCTATCTTTTCAATGGGATTTTTCTAACTCCGGTATTTAGAGTCGTGTCTGAAGTGAGCGTTAGAAATCTAACGACAAAACTCCAGCCGCAGGAAAAAAGTCAGTAGTTAAGAGCTTTCTGGGCTAACGCCGGTTTATAAAGCTCTTAACTACTGTACTCTAAAGTACACTAACACCCATAAACTACCTATGTACCCCTAAACCGAGGACCCCCCACATCGCCGCAACTCGATTACATTTTTTTAACCCCTAATCTGCCGACCGCCAACTACGTTATCCTTATGTACCCCTAATCTGCTGCCCCTAACACCGCCGACCCCTATATTATATTTATTAACCCCTAATCTGCCCCCCTCAACTTCGCCTCCACCTGCCTACACTTATTAACCCCTAATCTGCTGAGTGGACCGCACCGCTACTATAATAAAGTTATTAACCCCTAATCCGCCTCACTAACCCTATAATAAATAGTATTAACCCCTAATCTGCCCTCCCTAACATCGCCGACACCTAACTTCAATTATTAACCCCTAATCTGCCGACCGGAGCTCACCGCTATTCTAATAAATGTATTAACCCCTAAAGCTAAGTCTTACCCTAACACTAACACCCCCCTAAGTTAAATATAATTTTAATCTAACGAAATTAATTAACTCTTATTAAATAAATTATTCCTATTTAAAGCTAAATACTTACCTGTAAAATAAATCCTAATATAGCTACAATATAAATTATAATTACATTGTAGCTATTTTAGGATTAATATTTATTTTACAGGCAACTTTGTAATTATTTTAACCATGTACAATAGCTATTAAATAGTTAAGAACTATTTAATAGTTACCTAGTTAAAATAATTACAACATTACCTGTAAAATAAATCCTAACCTAAGTTACAATTAAACCTAACACTATACTATCATTAAATTAATTAAATAAAATACCTACAATTACCTACAATTAAACCTAACACTACACTATCAATAAATTAATTAAATACAATATCTACAAATAACTACAATGAAATAAACTAACTAAAGTACAAAAAATAAAAAAGAACTAAGTTACAAAAAATAAAAAAATATCTACAAACATAAGAAAAATATTACAACAATTTTAAACTAATTACACCTACTCTAAGCCCCCTAATAAAACAACAAAGCCCCCCAAAATAAAAAATGCCCTACCCTATTCTAAATTACTAAAGTTAAAAGCTCTTTTACCTTACCAGCCCTGAACAGGGCCCTTTGCGGGGCATGCCCCAAGAAGTTCAGCTCTTTTGCCTGTAAAAAAAACATACAATACCCCCCCCCCAACATTACAACCCACCACCCACATACCCCTAATCTAACCCAAACCCCCCTTAAATAAACCTAACACTAAGCCCCTGAAGATCTTCCTACCTTATCTTCACCATACCAGGTTCACCGATCCGTCCTGAAGAGCTCCTCCGATGTCCTGATCCAAGCCCAAGCGGGGGGCTGAAGATGTCCATGATCCAGTAGAAGTCTTCATCCAAGCCTGGCAGAAGAGGTCTTCCATCCGATTGAAGTCTTCATCCAAGCGGGGCAGAAGAGATCTTCCATCCGATTGAAGTCTTCATCCAGGCGGCATCTTCTATCGACATCCATCTGGAGCGGAGCGGCAGCATCCTGAAGACCTCCGACGCGGAACATCCATCCTGGCCGACGACTGAACGACGAATGACGGTTCCTTTAAATGACGTCATCCAAGATGGCGTCCCTCGAATTCCGATTGGCTGATAGGATTCTATCAGCCAATCGGAATTAAGGTAGGAATATTCTGATTGGCTGATGGAATCAGCCAATCAGAATCAAGTTCAATCCGATTGGCTGATCCAATCAGCCAATCAGATTGAGCTCGCATTCTATTGGCTGATCGGAACAGCCAATAGAATGCGAGCTCAATCTGATTGGCTGATTGGATCAGCCAATCGGATTGAACTTGATTCTGATTGGTTGATTCCATCAGCCAATCAGAATATTCCTACCTTAATTCCGATTGGCTGATAAAATCCTTTCAGCCAATCGGAATTCGAGGGACGCCATCTTGGATGACGTCATTTAAAGGAACCGTCATTCGTCGTTCAGTCGTCGGCCAGGATGGATGTTCCGCGTCGGAGGTCTTCAGGATGCTGCAGCTCCGCTCCAGATGGATGTCGATAGAAGATGCCGCCTGGATGAAGACTTCAATCGGATGGAAGACCTCTTCTGCCCCGCTTGGATGAAGACTTCAATCGGATGGAAGACCTCTTCTGCCCCGCTTGGATGAAGACTTCTACCGGATCATGGACATCTTCAGCCCCCCGCTTGGGCTTGGATCAGGACATCGGAGGAGCTCTTCAGGACGGATCGGTGAACCTGGTATGGTGAAGATAAGGTAGGAAGATCTTCAGGGGCTTACTGTTAGGTTTATTTAAGGGGGGTTTGGGTTAGATTAGGGGTATGTGGGTGGTGGGTTGTAATGTTGGGGGGGTATTGTATGTTTTTTTTACAGGCAAAAGAGCTGAACTTCTTGGGGCATGCCCCGCAAAGGGCCCTGTTCAGGGCTGGTAAGGTAAAAGAGCTTTTAACTTTAGTAATTTAGAATAGGGTAGGGCATTTTTTATTTTGGGGGGCTTTGTTGTTTTATTAGGGGGCTTAGAGTAGGTGTAATTAGTTTAAAATTGTTGTAATATTTTTCTTATGTTTGTAGATATTTTTTTATTTTTTGTAACTTAGTTCTTTTTTATTTTTTGTACTTTAGTTAGTTTATTTCATTGTAGTTATTTGTAGATATTGTATTTAATTAATTTATTGATAGTGTAATGTTAGGTTTAATTGTAGGTAATTGTAGGTATTTTATTTAATTAATTTAATGATAGTATAGTGTTAGGTTTAATTGTAACTTAGGTTAGGATTTATTTTACAGGTAATGTTGTAATTATTTTAACTAGGTAACTATTAAATAGTTCTTAACTATTTAATAGCTATTGTACATGGTTAAAATAATTACAAAGTTGCCTGTAAAATAAATATTAATCCTAAAATAGCTACAATGTAATTATAATTTATATTGTAGCTATATTAGGATTTATTTTACAGGTAAGTATTTAGCTTTAAATAGGAATAATTTATTTAATAAGAGTTAATTAATTTCGTTAGATTAAAATTATATTTAATTTAGGGGGGTGTTAGTGTTAGGGTTAGACTTAGCTTTAGGGGTTAATACATTTATTAGAATAGCGATGAGCTCCGGTCGGCAGATTAGGGGTTAATAATTGAAGTTAGGTGTCGGCGATGTTAGGGAGGGCAGATTAGGGGTTAATACTATTTATTATAGGGTTAGTGAGGCGGATTAGGGGTTAATAACTTTATTATAGTAGCGGTGCGGTCCGCTTGGCAGATTAGGGGTTAATAAGTGTAGGCAGGTGGAGGCAACGTTGAGGGGGGCAGATTAGGGGTTAATAAATATAATATAGGGGTCGGCGGTGTTAGGGGCAGCAGATTAGGGGTACATAAGGATAACGTAGGTGGCGGCGCTTTGCGGTCGGCAGATTAGGGGTTAATAAGTGTAGGTAGCTGGCGGCGATGTTGTGGGGGGCAGATTAGGGGTTAATAAATATAATATAGGGGTCGGCGATGTTAGGGCAGCAGATTAGGGGTACATAGGGATAATGTAGGTAGCGGCGGTTTACGGAGTGGCAGATTAGGGGTTAATAATAATATGCAGGGGTCAGCGATAGCGGGGGCGGCAGATTAGGGGTTAATAAGTGTAAGGTTAGGGGTGTTTAGACTCGGGGTACATGTTAGAGTGTTAGGTGCATACGTAGGAAGTGTTTCCGCATAGCAAACAATGGGGCTGCGTTAGGAGCTGTACGCAGCTTTTTTGCAGGTGTTAGGTTTTTTTTCAGCTCAAACAGCCCCATTGTTTTCTATGGGGGAATCGTGCACGAGCACGTTTTTGAGGATGGCCGCTTGCGTAAGCAACTCTGGTATCGAGAGTTGAAGCTGCGTTAAAAATGCTCTACGCTCCTTTTTTGGAGCCTAACGCAGCCTTTATGTGGACTCTCAATACCAGAGTTATTTTTATGGTGCGGCCAGAAAAAAGCCGGCGTTAGCTACGCGGGTCCTTACCGACAAAACTCTAAATCTAGCCGTTAGTTTTTTTCTAATGTTTTTAGAGGATGAAGTGCATATTCTAGACTTGAGATTCTTAATCCTACTACATTCTACACAGTGGTTGGTTGATATATCCAATACCTTATTTATAGCTATCCTTATTTGGGATACGATAAAGAATATTCCAATGGCCTTTCATAGCGTGTGACCCTGAACGGCAAACCAAACCAAAATGACAGAGTAAATATTTTTAAAAGTGTTAGGCCCAAATTTGAAGTGGACCCCTATATTACTGATTTTGTTTTTTTAAAGAGATAGTCTAGTCAAAAATAAACTTTCATGATCCAGACAGAGCATACAATTTTAAACAACTTTCTAATTTATTCCTATTATCAATTTTTCTTCTCTTGGTATCTTTATTTAAAAAAAGCTGGAATGTAAGCTTTGAAGCCGACCCATTTTTGGTTCAAGACCTGGGTAGCACTTGCTGATGGGATGGCTACATTTAGACACCAATCAGCAAGAGCTACCCAGGTTCTGAACCAAAAATGGGCTAGCTTCTAAGCTTAAAGTCCAGCTTTCTAAAATCAAGATACCAAGAGAACGAAGAAAAATTGATAATAGGAGTAAATTAGAAAGATGCTTACAATTGCATGCTCTATCTAAATCATTAAAGTTTAATGGTGACTATACTATCCCTTTAATACATGTTCCTGTCCTGAATAAACCATGTTTTCTTGTCTTTCTTGCACAGATGTATCCGTTTCCATCAGTAGAACTGTAAGAGGTGTCCTTATTAGCCAGGGACCATTATTACCCAACTGATACAAGTGTATAAATCTCAATTTCATAGAAGAAAGAATTACCCCCGGCATGGTCCTCGATAAGTAATTCCATGGCCTATCTATACTCTATGGAAAAAGGAATCTTTTATTCCCTCAACAAAATAGATCTTTTTGAACTCGGATGGGCGGACTGGTCTGCTAAATTTAACACAGTATTGCTGCCAGATACTATTCGTAGTTTTTAGCATTCATTTCCTCCCATGTGACGTATCCCGTAACTAATCATGCCAACGCACCGGTTTTTACTTTATACTCTATATTTTATATATTAGATTTTGTTTTTCTAACTGCCCCTACCCGTCCCTTCTTTCCCTTCTCCCTCCACCTTTTAAACTTTATAACTATCATTAAGTACATGATCTATACTATAATATGTGTCCTTTGAAATCACAACTTTATTTGCAGGAAGCATGCATTTTTGCTACCCAATTTACTTTATTTTTCTTGGATCACTTAATTTGGGCCTGCGAGCCCTAATCTATGTTTATTTATAGGGACGTGTGTGTCCATTGTTATTGCAAAACTGTTACTATCACTTTTGTTCTATTTATTTTCCAGCAATAAAAAAAATAAAAAAATAGTGCATTTTCAAAACTGTAAAGTGATGGCAGAACACAGAAAAATTAAGTCTGTAACAATAAATGTATTACTTACCAGTATTTGTTAAGAATTAAAAAAAAAAAACAATTTAAATTAAAAAAATTTCATTAACATTTTATAGGAAATTAAAATATTTTCAGCACATTTTAAATATGTTCTTTCTAATTTATGTTATAAAAATGTCCTTTAACATCTTCATAAATGGTTTACTCTGTGAACTCATAGAACTATAAACATAATTTTCTCTTGTCATAAAATCCAAAGAAGCAACAACCATTAAAGGGAGAGTCTAGTCGAAAATAAACTTTCATGATTCAGATAGGACATGCAATTTCAAACAACTTTCCAATTGACTTTTATCATTAAATTTGCTTTGTTCCCTTGGTGGTATTTTTGAAAAGCTAAACCTAGGTAGGCTCAAACTGATTTCTAAACCGTTGAAAACCGCCTAGCTCAGAGCATTTTGAAAGTTTTTCACAGTTAGACAGTACTAGTTCATGTGTGTCATATAGATAACATTGTGCTCACTCCCATGGAGTTATTTAGGAGTCTGCACTGATTAGCTAAACTGCATGTCTGTCAAAGCAGATGAGAGGGCAGTCTGCAGAGGCTTAGATACGAGGTAATCACAGAGGTAAAACATATATTAATATAACTGTGTTGGTTATGCAAAACTGGGGAATGGGTAATAAAGGAATTATCTATCTTTTTAAACAATAACAATTCTGGTGTAGACTGTCTCTTTAAATCAATATAGTCAAAAACTATGGAGACATTTTAGTCAAGCTTAAAGGTGCGTGAAATTCATATAAATAGATGCTTTGTTTTACAATTGCATAAGAAAAAAATGTTTCTTTTAAAAACTATCACTGTTTCAGATATAGCTGTGCATAGGCGTATGGGGCATATGTCTGTATGTGTCAACTAACCACATTTACACACTGCTCCTTCTAATACAACAACTTTGCATAAAAGCATTTCAGTGTATTGTAAAAATGTTTCTACTCTAAATAGAAACACATTTGTGCATTTCAGCTTAAACTAAAATGTCAATTTAAGGGGACTTTAAACACTAAATACAGTACATATAAGCATATCATCAAGGTTATTCCCATCCTTCCTCTAGTTATGGGAGCCGCCATTGTGAAATCTAGCTCTCACTGCATTCCTGTGCTGATGTTTTTTGCACATGTGCAGTAACTCTCCTTCAGATACCTGCAGTGAAACTTAGGTTTCAAAATGTCAGCACCCATGGTTAGAAGAAGGTGTATGTAATGTATTTAGTGCTAAGCGTCACTTTTTATGTTGTGGGGTAATTCTGGACACATCTGGTAACTGCCTTTAGTGCTAGCTTAACTAATAAAAACACTATTTTATCTGCCCATATTAAGCATAACTTTACCAGATAAAGTCTATTTACCCTTTTACTTTATAGAGTAGAATCAGGGCCGCCACTAGAAATTTTTGGGCCCCTGACTTAACCATTGATCAGGGCCCCCCCCCCCCCTCGTTTGACATGTGCAATTTTTGACCAAGTGACTAAAACGTATATGCACTTTATTCTTAATTGTCTATTTAAACTTGGAAATGTTGTAAAGGTAGTAACATACACAAACACACACACTCACACATAAGGATTCACATACAGACACTCTAGCAAACACGCAAAGAAACTCAGACACAGACACCCAAACAGACACTTAGCACTTGTTTACATTGCCCTGACAAGTAATGAGGTAAACTACAGTTTTGTAAAAAAAAAAAGGAGATTTAGAAAACAAAATATGGAGTTCTGATTATCTTTTTGTAAAGGTAGATGCCAACTAAATGATGCCAACAGCATGCAGTGGCTGAAAGGAAGGGCCCTGAACTGCCTAAACAGTAATTTAAAGGTTAAATGGTAGATTTGTAACTTCCGGAAAGGTCTCATTAGTCTCAAAGTCTGTAGAAAGATGTGCATAATCAGTAGTAAGGTCAGAATGTCCTAAAAAGGAACAGACAAGGACACACACACACACAAACTCAAATTTGCACATACACCCAAGGAAACACCAACAGAAACAGCCTCAGATAACACACAAAGACATACACACACACACACAGAGACACCCACAGAACACACAGAAAGAAATACATACACACCCTCACTGAGACATCCACAGAAAACATACAAAGACATACACACACCCTCACAGAGACACCCACAGAAAATACACACCCTCACAGAGACATCCACAGAAAACACAGACATACATACATACACACACACACCCTCACAGAGACATCCACAGAAAACACAGACATACACACCCACCCTCACAGAGGCATCCAGAGAAAATACGCAAAGTCAAACACACGCCCACCCTCACAGAGACACCCATAGAAAAAGCTCAAAGACATATGCACACACCCTCACAGACATCCACAGAAAATGCAGAAAGACATACACACCCACCCTCACAGAGATACCAACAGAAAAAAATACATGCACACTCATAGAGACACAAACCAAAGCACAAAGACATAAACACAGATACCCACAGAAACAGGAGGAAACATTTATGCACCTTGCATCCCCTTAATCAACAGTGTGTGACATGCATGATAAAAAAAAATGCAGAAATTAAGAGATCACCTTTTAAAGAATCATATTTGTAAATGTGCAAACAAAAATAATTCTGTGAATTCAAAATTGTACATTAATTATCTGGATAGATGGCTAGATGAAGAAAAGTACTTTTAAAAGGTTGACATATGTTTGTTTGATATTTTCCCCAACCAAGAGCACCACTTCAAATATAGTGTTCCCATCTGTCAGCTGTATTTGTGGATTTTGAAAATGCTGTACTCTATATGGTCTTGGTGGAACCATAAGCTGTGGTACTCATACCATTAGATCTGGTTAAATGCAGGATTTAAGCTTGTTGGTATGCATTTCAAAATTAAGTCAGCTGTAGAGTAAACTGAACAGTTTTAAGTTAACCTGTCTCATTCCAACACTGAGCAATCTTAGTCTGAGAGTATAACATGTTATGCAGATGTAAAAATCTTAGATAAAATGCCTCCTTGTATCTGGAAAGTCCTTGCATAAAGGGGCAGTAAACTGGAATGTAATATATATATCATTTGTGTATTGAGGAGGAAACATTTCTGCATGGTTTTAAATATAGAATTTCTACAGCATTGTCAAATAATCATAAATACACTGCTGCTAAAAAAAATGTGTTTTTATGGACCCCTGGCCCCACCATACAACTACTACCACACTGAAGTTACAATCTTAAATTGAACAAAGAAATAAAAAACATTTGCTAAGTAATTCCTACCTCCTCTGCAAATTAAAGTGATCAGCCGTCTGACTCAGGCACACGCTCTACAAACAAAGTGCCAAGTCTGTCTCACACTGTGCATAGTGGTTTAGTGCACACTCAGAAATCCTCTCAAATGCTAATACTTTACTCCTTGTAATAACATTTCCCATGCTCAATTAGCACTCTGCTGTAGTACCCACTGGTGGCTGCCAAAATGTAAAAAAAAAAAAATAAAAAAATTTTTAAGTTCTTGCCTCATGGGGCCCCCCTAGCCCATTGGGCCCCTGACAGGAGTCACCACTGTCACCCCCTGATGGCGGCCCTGAGCAGAATGCTATGAGAACTGTAAATGAGAATATTTTAAGGGATTTGGAAGTCAAAATGTAACTTTCAGGATTCAGAGTGTACAATTAAAAAAGTAAACAACATTTTTTTTTTTTTTACCAACTCACGCCTATTATTATATTCACCTCTTTCTGTTGGTATCCTTTCTTAAAACTTAAATGGGCAGTTAACACCAGAATTGCTATTGTTTTTAGATAGATAATAGATAAATAGATAATGGATAATTAATTACCCATTCCCCAGTTTTGCATAACCAATACAGTTATAATAATACATGTTTTACCTTTGTAATTACCTTGTATCTAAGCCACTGCCGACTGCCCCCTAATTTCACTTCTTTTGACAGACTTGCATTTTAGCCAATCAGTGCTCACTCCTCTGTAAATTCATGTGCATGATCTTATATATGCTGTATTAGGCTACAATGTGTGATTTTTTTTAAATTTTGGGATGGTGGTGTGCCACGGGATTTTTTAATGTAAAAAAGTGTGCCACGGGAAAAAAAGGTTAAAAATCACTGATCTATATGAAACACATGAACTAACGCCCTCTAGTGGTGAAAAGCTGCCAAAATGCATTTAGATTAGAGATGGGCTTCAAGGTCTAAGAAATTAGCATATGAACCGCCTAGGTTTAGCTTTCAACTAAGAATACCAAGTGAACAAAGCAAAATTGGTTGTATAAGTAAATTGTAAAGTTGTTTAAAATGACATGCCCTATTTGAATCATGACAGTTTTTTTGGACTTGACTGTCCATTTAACTTCTTCCCATGAGAGCATACTCTTGTAGGCTTAGGAGTCTGCATGTGTCTTAAGCATATATTGCTTTAGACAAACTACCAGAGAAAGAGCAATGGTACAGTCGCTGGTCTGAGGGTAAGTAATGCTACTCTGTAGTTTGGTCTGCCTGGTCATTATGTGGTGGAGCTTAAAATCCTATTCCTGTATACAATGATTTCTTTCTCATCAGACACTGTTACCAATAAACTAAAAGAAGAAAAAAAATCAATAGACATGAAAACAAGACAGCTGAAGAAAATGTTAGCATAGATTTACATACACACAGAATGCCATCAATCATTATTTGTTTGTATTTCTGGCAGCGTTAGCTCACTGTTAAAGACCTTTTTAGTTCCTGGAATTTTCAGTATAAATAAAGTGCTGGCAGATCAGATGATCATTGTATCAAGTGCATATTCACACTGCTTAGATTAAAAGAGCTTGTTAGCAAATCAATGTGAGTTAAAGCCCTTTAATAAGATGTTAAAAGAATATAAAAGCGCATGTTGACCAGTGAGGCTAGTGGGCTCGTGGGGGTGCTAGCTTTCCCCCCATTTTTATTTTGACAGTGGATTGTAGGCTGATTTTAACATGATCCTCATTCTTTTGTATTCATTTATTTTGTTCAGTCTGTTTTATGCAGGAAGTATAAGTTTGGATCCCTACTCATGTACCCAACGCTACTTAATTGTGTGGCCCTTTACAAATTCTGACAATATAATAAAGATTATAAAAATAGCTAGGTATTTGGAAGATAAGCCCTCATATACATTTTCTTCACCTACTTTATTCTTGGGAAGAGGTTTTAGTATGGTGGGCTCTCGTGTCTGAGTTGTTTATGATGGTATATTGATCTGTGGGTCGTAATCAGTACAAATTACTGGATAATAGTGATGCTTATTTGGAAGCTACTTAGTAAATGCTGAGGCCATACAGACTTGTCTAATCAAGCCTTAAAGGACCAGTCAACATTGTAGATTTGCATAATCAACAAATGCAAGATAACGAGACTATGCAATAGCACTTATTCTAAACTTCAAATGAGTAGTAGATTTTTTTTCTGACAATTTTAAAAGTTATGTCTTTTTCCACTACCCCTATACCATGTGACAGCCATCAGCCAATCAAAAATGCATACACGTACCATGTGACAGCAATTAGCTATTCACAAATACATACACACTTATGCTTGCACATGCTCAGTAGGAGCTGGTGACTCAAAAAATTGAAATATAAAAAGACGGCACATTTTGTTAATGGAAGTAAATTAGAAAGTTGTTTAAAATTGCATGCTCTATCTGAATAATGAAAGTTTAATTTTGATTGAGTGTCCCTTTAACCTAGAATAAGGAGGTGCAAGCTAAGTCATTTTCAATCACTTTTTGACTAGAGCTATTGGAACATGCAGTTGTGTAAGTTAGACATTGACTCAAATTCAAACAGTAAATTATGTTCTGTTGGTTTTAAGTGCTAGGTTTTTTTAATTGTTCAGATTTTATAATATAAGATTTGTGTTACAATTAGTTGGATGTGTTTGCCTTTTCCAAATAACAGAATATTAATAAATAGCCGGCGAAAATGAATGCACACATGAGCGAAATTAGGCAAAACCAAATGTTCTGAAAAAGCCAAAACATCTTTCAGACAAAACTAATTTTTAACCCGTGCTCATCTCTACTGGACAATGCAGAAGAACAAGAAAAAGCCCAGCAACGTAGAAAGCATCTGGATGGCTTCCTTTGTTCAGCTGTAGGCCTCTCTAAATGCTCAATAAATAAACTTACACTGATCTTCATCCAAAACCAGAAAGTCTATGCTTATGGATAAAAGTAAAAATGTAAAAATACAAATGTAATTGTCGGAAAAAAACTTGGGAGCACACAGCAGGGTGATATCAGCCTATGTCATAGCGAAAGATGTTTTAAGTTGAAGCTCTGTATTAGGAATAGGGATGGGCGAATGTGTAAATTTTTGAATTTCAAATGTATAACGAATGTTATTACCGAAATTCGAATTCTAAATCCGAATGTCGATAAGAACGAATATTCTTAAAAATTCGAAAATCGAATGTTATTTACAGTTTTCGAATGTCACTTTCGAATTCGAATGTTTATAATTATATCGAATGTCCACATTCGAAATTTCGAATTTAACATTCTATTTAACAAATACTATTCAGAAGTTAAATAGTTCATGTGGTAGGGTGGGAATCTAGTAAATTGATACATAAATACAAATATATAATTTTGAATGTTTCCATATAGAATATTGCATAATTCGAATATTACATTTAAAGAAAGCATTAGAAATACTATTACAAACATATAAATTCAAATTTTTCGAATTCGAATACTCGTATTGCATAATTCGAATATTACATTTAAAGAAAAAGCATTAGAAATACTATTACAATCTAAATTCAAATTTTTCGAATTTGAATATTGCATAATTCGAATATTACATTTAAAGAAAAAGCATTAGAAATACTATTACAATCTAAATTCGAATTTTCCGAATTCGAATACACGTATTGCATAATTCGAATATTACATTTAAAGAAAAAGCATTAGAAATACTATTGCAATCTAAATTCAAATTTTTCGAATTCGAATATTGCATATTTCGAATATTACATTTGAAGAAAAAGCATTAGAAATACTATTACAATCTAAATTCGAATTTTTCGAAAAGAATATTTTCGAATGTAATCGTAAAATTCGAAACCGAACATTCGAAAATCGAATGTTAGAATGTTATGTAAACATTCTAAATTCGATTCAAACGAACGAATGTGTTAAAATTCGTGCCGTTTTTCGAATGTTGCGAAACATTCGCCCATCCCTAATTAGGAAACTGAACCAAAATATTTTTTAACAGTCCTCTATTCGCTTTAATCAGCATTGTATTTTGATGCGTATTCAAAAAGGAAAACAGGTAAATTGGCTGCTGATATTTGCATGAATAGCAGTGAGTTTTCAAGCAGAGCTTGAAAAAACACAAGCAGAGTGTTTTCAGGGTGGTGGGGTGTTCTTTCACAGTTTTTTTATTAGAAGCATTTTTTCTAATTGTCAGTATTTTATTCTGTAACCTAAGTGCTCCTTTATGTGATTAGAAACATAAAAAATATTAAATCTTTAATTGGACCAAAAATAAAAACCTATGTTATGCTTACCTGATAAATTAATTTCTTTCATGGTGGTGAGAGTCCATGATCCATTACTCCTTGGAATTACTCTTCCCTGCCACTAGGAGGAGGCAAATGTTTCCAAATCCCAAGAGCTCTATAAAACCCTTCCCAGCTCAGTGGCACCTTGCTCTAATGTATAGCCAAGCAAAAGAGGTAGGAAAAGAAGTAAGAACAATAAAATATGAGCAGGAAAAAAATATGTGTGCAAGAAAAAAAACAACACCAGAAAAAAACAAAAGTTTGGGGTCTAGTGGATTCTCACCACCATGAAAGAAACTAATTTATCAGGTAAGCGTAATTTATGTTTTCTTTCATATAGGTGGTGAGAGTCCACAATCCATTACTCCTAGGAACTAATACTAAAGCTGTGGAGTCCACGACTAATGAAACATAAAGGGTGGAATTTAAAGCAATGAAAAAATAACCAACAGACAAATAAATCAATCATCCTGAGATAACTGCCTGAAGGATAAAACAAAGGAATGGGGAGTAGCGCTGAAGAAACAGCAATAGGGTTTCTACTTGGAATATATGATTTGATACCTATAGGCTAATACCATTAGACTGCAAATTTGTATATTAAAAGTCTATAATCAATATACAAAATCAATAAGGTGATATGTATACAATAACATAAGTGACAACTGAGTATAATGAAAAAAATTATACGTTTATTTTGAACAGATATACAGTATATCACAATAAAGCTATTTTATTTTTTTTATTTATTTTTTTAAATAATTTATATTGAGGTATTCAGAACATACAAAAACAAAATCAAATATTACTCATGGCAACACGCCTATGGACATACAGCCAGACACATACATATAATACATAGGCATGTCTTAAAACCTGAACAACAGCAGATTCTCATTGGGAGAATATGCACAAAGCCATGTGTGAAACCTCATTTTATGTATAAACATGTTAGCTTGGACAAGTCAAAAATAACTGAATAAATGTGGATTCTGAGACCTGGTTTTTGTAAAAAGGTTTTTAACAAGAACATGTAGGTCCTTGGGAGTCCACATCATTTAACTTCAGACATTATAGAAAACATCCCTCTAAAATATAAAAAGGGCACATACCCCATTAAAGGGATAAGTGGTGAGGACTACAGTGAGAGGGTGTTAAATTTAGATTCTCAATATACCCTTTAGGTTACTATAGGCTTGTGTAAAGCCTCAAATTGCGAACAAAAAAAATTTAGGTAAAATACTAAAACCTGCAAGCAAGTGCGTAGAAAATAAAACATCACTGGTTCCAACAAAAATATAGATCTGCCACAGTACAAAAATCTATGCTATCTATAACAGAATATATAACCAAATGTTATGGCACAGAGAATAAATTCACAACATACAAATAGATTTGTCACAGTACAGCAATAAGTCCTTCCTCTAGGTTTTTTGGGGAACAAGCCTTTAATATCTGATAGGCCACTTGTGGACCCTATACTTAATTTAGTACCAGCTGCAGTGAATAAATTGGAGCCCTGCAACACAGGGGAAAGTATATACATAACCCCCAGACCACTAGTAACCACTCTTGGACTACTGAACATATTAACCTCCTAAAGATAAATATCAGCCTCATTTGGGCTGCTAGATATAATAATGTACTAGTGGAGGGGTAGTATGGGGGAGGGCTATTTACAGGTCCCTATATGGATCTTGGCAGAATGTAAGTGCTATGACTATTGTCATCTTAGAGAACTGCATGAGACCCTAGCATACCCCGCATAGACCACAAACTTAAGTCTGAAGATAGATTGCTATATAGCCATGTGGAGGCATCAAATCTTTAGCCCCAAACTAGGTAACTGTGCCTTTAGAGCACATATCTAAATAAGCAGTGAGTCATATACATGGTTAATAAAAATAAACATTATATTCTTTACGCTGAGATAGGGTTTAGAGAGAGAAGGCCCTACATATAGGGTGGGGACAGAAATGCATGGCACTGCATCCCCACATATATACATCATAGCATATTTACATTGTAAGCATTAACATTTACCTGCAGGATACATTACCCTAGCAGTACTCAAATGAATCGGTTACCCAGGTATGCTGTCCCCATACATCTACACATAAGAGGCCATCTATGTAAGAGAGAAAAGTGGCACAACAGCTTTAACCCAACGTAAGTGCTAAGCATATATAGTCTCTCAAGCTGGGCCCAATGTGATACAAAAAAGTCTCTGTACTTATCCGATGCCTACTCGCTGAAGTCATCAGGCATTAAGCCGTCATCCCGTTCAAGCACACAGTACCCCTTTTCAAATCCCCGGAAGCTGGTCCCATCTACCCGATGCCGCTTCTGCAGAAACACGAGGCCTGTAGGCAAAAGATAGTGTGGCACTCCCTGAGTTCATAGCCTTGCAGCATGCGGCCCTTTTTGGTCAGGTAGGTCCCTCTTAGCACTTTCCGCCCTGGCGGAATCTGAAGGGCTGTAAGAGATGCCAAACAGGTAGGCTTCCACTCACCACGTTCCGCTGCAGCGATCATACCCATTACCCTCTCTTTGTCTTCCTCTAGAGGGCCGGCCGCATCCCCGGCACTGGAAGCGGATCTGATCTTCCCTCTTAGAAGGGGCAGGTCGCCGTTCTATAGTCACTTCTTCTGGCTCCGCACCAGTCTCTGCTTCATATGTAGCTGCCGCTGCCCCTGAGTGGGTATGTTCCATGAGGGACAACATGTGGTCAAATCTAGCGCACATTGTGCGCTCAAAAGATTGCATTAGGTCCTGCAGGGTCGCACAAAAATCCTCCATTTTCAATAAGGATGTTAGGCAATTAGGTAGAGGGTGTCAATACTCTCTGTTCACCCGGTTTCCCGGGGGGGGGAGCTGAGCTCTCTCTTCTTAGAGGCCGCCAGAGACACTCAGTGGTCCAGTCTGGGAAGACCTGTTGCGGTATGAACACAGATTTTTTTCTTTTTCTTTTTTTTTTTTTTTATATTGCTCCTTTCAGCAAAATGTCCTCTGTGTCATAGGCTATAAATTCTTGCTAGATGGCTAATTCTCTTCCAGTTTACAGGCGGAATGTATTTCTGGATTACAGAGCTCCCAGTTTTGCGGCCATCTTGGGCCATAGCCCGGACACGCCCCAGCTATTTTATTTTTATTGTGATATATAACTGTTCAAAATAAACGTATAATTGTTTAATTATAGTCAGTTGTCACTTATGTTATTATATGCATATCACCTTATTGATTTTGGATGTTGATTATAGACTTTTAATATACAAATTTGCAGTCACATCATATATTCCAAGTAGAAACCCTATTGCTGTTTCTTCAGCGCTACTCCCTATTCCTTTGTTTTATGTTTCTAAATTAACCCTTAGGGAGATTTTAAGTGTTTTGGGTGGAGTTTTAGCCATTAGGGATAAAGTGTGAGGCAGAAGTTTTTATAACTGCCTGAAGGACTTTCCTACCAAAGGCTGCCTCATAAGAAGCTAAAACATAGTAGAATTTAGTAATACAAAGAAGACCAAGTAGCTGCCTTGTAAAGTTGGTCAACTGAATCTTAAAAGATCAAGAAATGGCAACTGATCTAGTAGAATGAGCAGAAATCTATTTAGGTGAAAGCTGACGGGCATTCAAAAAAAGCCTTATAGATCAGAAGTCGCAACCAAGAAGACAAAGAAATGGAAGAAGCTTTCTGGTCTTTCCTGGACCAGAAAGAGAACAAACTAGAAGTTTGCTGAAAACTATAGTAGCATCAACATAATACTTCAACCATCTAACAACATCCAAATTATGCAAGAAAACTCTCTGAAGAATTTAGGGATTAAGACACAAAGAAGGTACAACAATTTCCAGACTGATATAGTCAGAAGATACAACCATATGCAAGAAAATAAATTTAGTCCTAAAAACTGCCTTATCCTTCAAAAAATAAGATAAGGAAGATCACATGAAATAGCAGATAACTCTTCTAGCAGAAGAAATAGGCAAGAGAAACAAAACCTCATGCATAGGCTCAAAAGGAGGAGTCTACAAAATGTTCAAAGCCAAGATGAAACTCCAAGGAGGAAACATTTTGTTTAACAACAGGCTTAAGTCTATCCAAAGCCTGAAAAAAACTAAGAATATCTGTAATATTATCAATCTCTCCTGGATGCAAGGAATAAAGACTGAGAAAATCTGTTTCCCAGTTGTGCACTCCTGGAATATGAAAAGCAGAAATGTAATAACATTTGACTTCTGCCCAAGAAATAATTCACAATACTTTCCTCATGGTTAGGTAACTGTGTGTTCCCCCTTGAAGATTGACATATGCTACTGCTGAAACATAGTCTATCTGAAATCAAAGATAAGACTCCCTTTGCAACAGAGGCCAACTCTGAAGGGCTCTGATTCCTCTGAAAATTGTGCAGAGTTCTAAAACATTAATAGGAAACCTCGCCCTTGAGGAGACCAAAAACCCCTTGAACTCTCTAAAAACCCCAGATGCCCCTCCATCCAAAAAAAAACTTTAGATTGCAGATCAAGTTGGATGAACAAAAGAAGCCCCCTGCGTAATAAGCTGATGATTCAGTCACCAAGACAGAGACTGGCTTGTTCTGAAATCTAAATACATATTTTTCTATAACAGAGTATGATCCCCGCACCACTGCTGAAGCATACTAATCTAACGAGACCTCATGAGGTACTGAACAAGTGGAATAGCATCCAAAGCCACACAAATGAGACCTAACACCTCCATGCAAAGAGCAAGTGAGGGAAAAGAAAGTGACTGAAGGTTTAGACAGGCGGACACTAGCTTCATTCTCCTTCAATTTGTCAAGGAAAGACTCATGGAAACTGAATCCATCTGAACCCCCAGAAACAACAACATTAGTTTGAGGAATTAGTGAACTCTTTGAAAAAAATAATTTTCCAACCATGTTGTTTAAGAAACAACATTCTGCAGGTGTGAGAGTATGCTAAATAAAAAGATGAAGCATTAACCAAAAAATTGTCCAGGTAAGGAAACAAGACAATAGCATGAGTTCTGTTCACTGACAAAAAGGTACCCAGAACCTTGGAAAATAATCTGTGAGTTGTACCCAGACCAAACAGTAAAGCAGCAAACTGAAAATGCTAGTCCAGAAAGGCAACCTAAAAAACTGATGATGTGCCTTGAGAATAGAAACATGAAGATAAGCATCCCATAAATCTATTGTGGACATAAACTGACCTTGCAAAACAAAAAAGGCAGAAAAGTCTGAATAGTCACCATTTAGAAAGTAGGAACTCTGAGAAATTAGCTCAGTGCCTTTAGATCCAGAACTGGTCTTAAAGTTATCTCCTTTAAAGGAATACAGAAGAGGTTAGAGTAAAACCCAATTCCCTGTACCAACAAAGGAACAAGAACAATCACTTCTATATAAAAAAAAAAAGCCCTCACAGGATTTCCCATAACATTGGACAGAAAAAAACTCAGGCCTCATTCTGAAACCTATTTGATAACCCTGAGAAACTATATTTAGATCCCAGGGATCCTGAACAGACTGAAACCAGAGACTCTGGAATAGAGGCCATAACTTCATCAAGAATAAGAAAAGTGAGTAGATTTATTGGAATGCTCAGACTTGTTCCACTTAGAACTTGGCTTCCAGACAAAACCAGAGGATCCTGCTTTGGAGTGTAGGAATCAGATTTCTGTTCCCTGTTCTGACAAAAGGGACAAAAATGATTAGGAAATTAAAATTTACCCCTGGACTTCTAGTAATGAGCCCCTTTACCTTCCATCACAGTAGAGATAATAGAATCCGTAGCCCTATTAGAAAGTACCACCAAAGACATACTTTAGTATAAAACTTAATTACGACAAAATAGCATCACAAATTAAAGCATTAGCACATTTGAGCAACTTCAAAAAGGTTTAAAACATCTTCACTAGCAGAATCATTTAAAGAAACTGCTGATCTAAAAAATATACAGGGAGTGCAAAATTATTAGGCAAGTTGTATTTTTGAGGATTAATTTTATTATTGAACAACAACCATGTTCTCAATGAACCCAAAAAACTCATTAATATCAAAGCTGAATATTTTTGGAAGTAGTTTTTAGTTTGTTTTTTAGTTTTAGCTATTTTAGGGGGATATCTGTGCATGCAGGTGACTATTACTGTGCATAATTATTAGGCAACTTAACAAAAAACAAATATATACCCATTTCAATTATTTATTTTTACCATTGAAACCAATATAACATCTCAACATTCACAAATATACATTTCTGACATTCAAAAACAAAACAAAAACAAATCAGTGACCAATATAGCCACCTTTCTTTGCAAGGACACTCAAAAGCCTGCCATCCATGGATTCTGTCAGTGTTTTGATCTGTTCACCATCAACATTGCGTGCAGCAGCAACCACAGCCTCCCAGACACTGTTCAGAGAGGTGTACTGTTTTCCCTCCTTGTACATCTCACATTTGATGATGGACCACAGGTTCTCAATGGGGTTCAGATCAGGTGAACAAGGAGGCCATGTCATTAGATTTTCTTCTTTTATACCCTTTCTTGCCAGCCACGCTGTGGAGTACTTGGACGCGTGTGATGGAGCATTGTCCTGCATGAAAATCATGTTTTCTTGAAGGATGCAGACTTCTTCCTGTACCACTGCTTGAAGAAGGTGTCTTCCAGAAACTGGCAGTAGGACTGGGAGTTGAGCTTGACTCCATCCTCAACCCGAAAAGGCCCCACAAGCTCATCTTTGATGATACCAGCCCAAACCAGTACTCCACCTCCACCTTGCTGGCGTCTGAGTCGGACTGGAGCTCTCTGCCCTTTACCAATCCAGCCACGGGCCCATCCATCTGGCCCATCAAGACTCACTCTCATTTCATCAGTCCATAAAAGCTTAGAAAAATCAGTCTTGAGATATTTCTTGGCCCAGTCTTGACGTTTCAGCTTGTGTGTCTTGTTCAGTGGTGGTCGTCTTTCAGCCTTTCTTACCTTGGCCATGTCTCTGAGTATTGCACACCTTGTGCTTTTGGGCACTCCAGTGATGTTGCAGCTCTGAAATATGGCCAAACTGGTGGCAAGTGGCATCTTGGCAGCTGCACGCTTGACTTTTCTCAGTTCATGGGCAGTTATTTTGCGCCTTGGTTTTTCCACACGCTTCTTGCGACCCTGTTGACTATTTTGAATGAAACGCTTGATTGTTCGATGATCACGCTTCAGAAGCTTTGCAATTTTAAGAGTGCTGCATCCCTCTGCAAGATATCTCACTATTTTTGACTTTTCTGAGCCTGTCAAGTCCTTCTTTTGACCCATTTTGCCAAAGGAAAGGAAGTTGCCTAATAATTATGCACACCTGATATAGGGTGTTGATGTCATTAGACCACACCCCTTCTCATTACAGAGATGCACATCACCTAATATGCTTAATTGGTAGTAGGCTTTCGAGCCTATACAGCTTGGAGTAAGACAACATGCATAAAGAGGATGATGTGGTCAAAATACTCCATGCCTAATAATTCTGCACTCCCTGTAATATGCTTGCTTTAAAAAAAAAAAAAAAAAAACCTTCTATAATATGATTCAAAGGAATAGTGGTACATATAGCCAGAGTAGGAATAGCTCCATCCAACTTGAGAATAGTTTCCCAAAATGTAACATTGAAGGCTGAAAAAGGATGCATTTCCTTAAACCTTGCAGAAGGAATTAAAGGGATATGGAATCCAATTTTTTTTCTTTCATGATTCAGATAGAGCGTGCAACTATCTAATTTACTCCTATTATCAATTTATCTTCATTCTCTTGTTATCTTTATTTGAAAAAGCAGGAATGAAAGCCACATTTAGCTACCAATCAGCAAGCGCTACCAAGGTAATGAACAAAAAATTTACCGGCTCCTAAGGTTTACATTACTGCTTTTCAAATAAAAATAACAAGAGAACAAAGAAAACTTGTTAATAGGAGTAAATTACAAAGTTTCTTAAAATTGCATGTTCTATCTGAATCATGAAAGAAAAAATTTGGCTTAGTCCAATCTCTGGAAATAATCTCAGAGACTGCATAAGGGATAGGAAATACATCAGGGGTTTTACCATAGGTATACAAACAGAATTTAAATGGTTAACCAGCTTGTCCCCATCTACTTTAACCACTAAAGTAAACAAAATTTCTTTAAAAAGAGACTGACTATGCTCAATTTAAATGAATAATGATATATTTCAGATTAATGATTAGAGGTATTGTAATAATCCAAGTAGATTATTTTCTGAAAAAAGGAGATGCAGACAACTCAGCTGCTGAACAAACTCAGGCTGAAGTAAAAAAGGTGTGTAACAGCAGCTTTTAACCATTAACCACAACTTAGGTCATAGTATTTAAGCACTGTGTTTATTTTAATAAAGGATTTGCTAAACAAATGAGTAAAAGTCTTAATTCTCAATGCAATTGTTTAAACCCTTTATATAACATAACAAAACTGAGTACCCTGATATAGTAAACATAAATATGCATAATAGAAAAAGTAAGAGCTCTAATGTGATGCAAAAAAATCCTTAATAGAATAAACAAAGTTATGCACAAAAAATACCTTTGAGTAGAATCTCACTGAGTTTACAGGTCTGTTATCATAGAAAGTAGAACTAAAGAAAAAATGAGAGAGCAGGTATTACTCTCAAAGTTTGCAGAGCAGAAGTGAGCAGGAAGCGTGTTCACAGAGCTGAGGGAGAGAAGCCACACTCGGCTGCAGCTGATGATGTCAGAAGTGTCTCAGTAGAAGGCCTGTCAGATTTCACAGCACATCAGAGCAATAGAAGACTGAGGAATTCAAAATAACAAGCAATGACAGGAAGACACAGGTCAGTATTTATAGGGTGTCAGAATGAGCAGCCATAAAGGGCCAACACTCTTCCTCTGAGGGCATAGCAGATTCATGAGCAGAAACATTAACCTCGGCAGGCTTAGAGCTAGTAGAAGATACATTCTTACCTGACCTTTTACACTTACGTGAAGGAGGCATGGCCACCAACATTTCAGACACAGTTGACTGCATAAAATCCTTGATTACAAGAAATAGTAGGATTCTCCTGTAAGAAACAAACAGAAGGAGCAGAGAGAAGCAAGAGCAGCATTAGATAGATCAGAATGCATTATCATATTAATACATTTATTGCATAGGTTAGCCAGAGATAAATCCTCAGCTTATTAACAATATAAACACTTAACACTGGTAGGAATGTGTCCAGATCACCAAGCTTCTAAGGCAGATTAGAGACAGAGTCAGAAGGCTCCATAACTGTAAGGAACTTATGCAGAGGTTAAGTGCAGAAAAAAACTAGCACACAGCTAAATGGTAATATCCCCATTAAAAAAGCTTTAAAGAAGGGAAACATTTATCCCCCTGAAAAGAACTCTTAAAATGTAGAAATTAACCCCTTAATGACCACAATGTACTCTGTATGTCACTGGTCGTTAAGGGTTTTTTCAGGACATAATAGCACAAGTCTAGCAAGAACACACTATTAATCCACTCCCTCCAGCAGGCTTTGTGGAATAGAGCAGTCTCAACGCTGGTGGCAAGACCGCGCTATAAAACAATCAAGTCCCAAAAAAAGGCCAGTGACATACGGGATACGTCGCTGGTCCTTAAGGGGTTAAAGAATTATCAAAGAAGAAATATGGTAGTACACAGGACACCTATTATCTAAAAAGCGAACATATGAGAGAATACACACTTGAAGAAAAAGCATTCCAAAACATACACCATCACTCCTTTAAGCATTAAAAAGTATCCTTGAGTGTAAACATGACTCATAATTATAAATACTTGATAAAAAAGGGGGAATTAATAGCAAAATATATAACTGTCCCAAGGTCATATACATATATACTATATACAGAATATATATATATATATATATATATATATATATATATATATATATATATATATAAAGTAACAGAACTATAGTGTGCCAAATTAAAAATTAATAAGTACTTACCAACAGGCACCCTACTACTGGAGTACTGGAGGAAGCCAAACCAAGTGCCCAAACATAACATCAGAGTATCTGGAATAGGAGCATATCAACAGACCAACAGGCAGAGGTAAAAGACAAGTCCCTGCAACATCTGTGAAAAGATGTGACTAAATCCCAATAGGTGAAAAATACAACACTACCTTTATTATAAATACATCTCACCAACAATCACTGTACTCTGAGGGGAAATGGGCCTCAACACGGTCTGAGAACCCCTCTCCAGTGGAGGCAAAGACAAGACTGAGGTGCTAGTGAGATGGGAAGGGTTTATAGAACTCTTGGGGTTTGGGAATCTTTGCCTTCTACTAGTGGCAGGGAAACGTAAATCCCAGGAGTATTGGATCATGGGCTCTCCCCACTTGTATGAAAGAAATGATTAATTATGCATATACTAATAGTTTTATTGACACTGCTGCCTGGCTCCATTTAGTACATTGCCAGTAAGTAGGTGGCAAAAAAATTCCAGCAAGAATACAAGCATGTTTGTATTCTTGCTTGCTTTTTGAATAGTATTTCAAGCCAATATGAAGCATGAAATATTGCAGCTGTGTATATTTTATGCTTGATTTTGAGGCGAGATTTAATGTGAATCGGCAGGTCCGCTTTTGAATAAGGGCCTATAAGATTGTCAAAATAAACAAGGTGCCCAGTTTTATTTGCCTTGCTTTGTTTGCTTGTAAGCTTTGTTTCTTTACCGTTATCATTTTATTGTTTGTTATCTATATAGAAATGTTCTTCCCTGTGCTATAAATATGCTCACAGATTTCAAACCAATATCTTTCTTGACAGGTACATCACTTCATCACAGTACCAGGGAAGTATTAGAACACAGAAAAGCAAAAGCAGAACCTTATTTCAAAGTAATTCTTTGCTCATTTGAATGTTGCTTGTAAAATGATATCTTTGTTCTGATTAACAGCATTTATTTCTGTTTACTCAATCTGAATGCATGTTTGTCAGTGCCAGTTTTGCTAACAAAATTACAGTTTTAAATTCTTTAAAATATTGATTTTCTATGCAGATCATTTTCTATGTAGTTATTAGTTTATGATGGTTATAAAAGTGGCTTTAATATCCTTTAAATAGATTTGTATTCTATATTCCATACATAGAGGCACATGCTTAGGTGAGTGTGATATTGTGGGGATTGAAACTTTGAGCATTGTATGCTATTTGCTTAAATGCTGCTTTTAAATACCAATGCATTTGACATGCTGCAATTTAAATTATGCAAACTAAGTGTAAAGAATGTAAAAATAGACACCCCCAAAATAATATTCTAATAACATGTTAAGGTTCTCTTAGTGATGACACATTGACACTCTAAGTTAAACTCCTGTTTGTAGAGAGAGGACACATTTACCAGAGCACCTGCTGCACTGTAAGTGGGAAGGGAAACTTAGTTACTTGTTTCTGAGGGGAACCTTCTTTCAGTTACACACTTGTTCCCTCAGTAATGAGTGTCCTTCATTTTATTGCAGGTAATGGAGATGATTCTTATAAGCATAGCTGGGAATATAATAGATTAAACTGGTCTAGCTAATGTTCCAGTGACAAGTGAAAGTAAATGCAATGTGATTATAGGACATGTGGCATCTTCCTTAGTGCAGCTTTGGGGAAGGATGTTCTCAGTAGACAGAGCATATGTTGATTCTGCATTTGTATGTTAATCACAATAATTCTGTACTGTACCTGCACAGTTGTTATGCTTTATATACTGTATTATTGTGCTTTGCACATGTTGATTCTGCATTTGGATGTTAATCACAATAATTCTGTACTGTAACTGCACAGTTGTTATGCTTTATATACTGTATTATTGTGTTCAGTTACACACTTGTTCCCTCAGTGATGAGTGTCCTCCATTTTATTGCAGTTCATATTAAAGCACCCTAATTTCACCCAACCCGATCGCACTGTGAAGTTTATTCATCAGAAGTGCAACAAAATTGGCGCCCAACGTGGGGCCGGGTGAATATGACACAGAAGTGAATGCTGCATATAGAAATAGCAGTCTGTGAGTGAAAGAAACTTGGTGCAATCCCTGTAATAGTGTATGGTGAAGAAACAACCTGTCTGCTGAGGGGAATAGAAACTAGGAATTAGGCAAAGGAGGATATATACTAAATTAACCCCGCTGATACAAAAAAACGCAAAAATGGATATGGAGAGGTTACAAGATGAAATCAGCAGATCGTTAACACAGATGACAGTCAGTGAACTGATTGAAACCTGCCAGGTTATTAAAGCGTCAGAAGAGAGTATGGCGAAAGGCAAAAACCGCCGCCATTACATGAGGATAATTAATGTTATGATGGATGAACTGGTAGAGAGTGAGAGTGAAGAGGCTGTTATGCAATTTCTACAGACAACTAGGAAATTCATCTCTGAATTAGGGAAGAGAAAGGATGCTGAAGCAGTAAGTGATAGTGACAAAGCCCCCTAACCGGAACAACAACAGTTGGAATATTTAAAGCAACAGTACCGCATTATGCAGGAAAAATTTCAGGAAACAACTAAGATCGTAGAGGATCAAATTAAAGAACTCAACACTAAAAGTCAAGATTCAAGGGACAGTCATTTAAGAAAAGAACCTGTTTTAACGGCTAAGACATCTCATTATAGTAACTTACCAGAAGTTGCAATAAGAAAGGACTTTAAAATTGCTGGTCAGATAGGTGAGAAGGGACAGACAGGCAAATTGTCCTATACTAACCTCATGCACCAGATTGACATGGGACTACAAAGAGGATACTCTGAAATAGAGATTGTGGAATCTGTAGTCAAGGCCATAAGTCCTGGTTTAAGTCTTAGAGGTATGTTGGAAATGAAGAATGAGCTGACTCTAGTGCAACTGAAAAGAATCCTGAAAAGTCACTACAAGGAAGAGAATGCGTCAGATTTGTACCAACAACGTCTCACAAAATACCAAAGAAACACCTCAGAATTTTCTGTTTAGAGCAATTGAACTGAAAGATCATCTCTTGTTTGTTTCACAAGGAGAAGAATCAGATGAACACTTTGGAATGGAATTAATACAGAAGAAATTCTTAAGGTCTGTAGGTACTGGACTGTTAAGTGATCACATCAAGTTTCAGCTAAAGCAATATTTAGATGACCCCTCTGCTTCAGATGATTTGCTCATAGAGAAAATGAATGAAGCTGCAAATATGGAGATTGAAAGAGAGAGAAAGCAGAAGAAATCTCAAAACAGCAAACCAATGATGATGGAGTGTAAGTCCAGTCATCTACATTGTTCTCAGAAATCCTCTGACACCATGCCATTGTTGCAGCCACAAGTAAGTAACCAAAATACTCAGCAAATTCAGAATACTAAACTGGATCTTGAAAAGGTAATACTGCAAATGCAAAAAGAAATGCTAGTTCAGCAGCACAGAAGGAGCTTGTATTTAAAGGGCCAACAGCCACACCGAGACTAAGCAAAAGGGCTTGTGAATGTTGTGAGAACACAGGTCAGGGAACCACATGTAACCATTGTTTCAAATGTGGTCAATCGGGACATTTTGCAAAAGGATGCAGAGTGAGAAAACAGAAACCGTTAAAAGAGAGGGGGTTGCTGTCAAGGGACAGACAGTAACCTACAGCACACCTGTGTCCCAGAGTAATAAACTGCCCTATATCAAAGAAGTATCAGATAAGAGTCCTCATATAGCAAGGAACACAGCAAAGGAAAGGTTAAAGCTGAATACTTCACGAAGAATACAAGACTGCATTGCTCAGTGTGCCCAGCAACCATACAATTCTACTAATAGACTGCCACCAAAAATGAATGGTGTTACCACAAAGCACCATAGTAAATTGTTAAATCTCATTGGGAAAAGATGTAAAAATAATACAACTCCAATGACAGACAATGGTGAATTAAAAAGTGTAGCCGAAATTCCCAAAGGGACTATCAGAACAGCACAAAAGGAAGACCCTGCGATTGGAAAAGTATGGAAATATAAACAAGAGAACAAGTTTCCATCAAAACATGAGCGCCAAGGTGAATCTTCTGATTTTTCTATACTCCTGAGACAATGACATAAACTTTATCTTGACAATGAAGGAATTTTGAGAAGAAAAACACTATCAGGTTCTCAGTTAGTGTTGCCAAAGAAGTACCATCAATTAGTGTTTAAAGAATTATATGAAGAGATGGGACACTTAGGAGTTGAGAGGACTGTAAATCTAATCAGAGATAGATTCTTTTGGCCACATATGCAAAGAGACACTGAACATTACATTACTCAACAGTGTACCTGTTTAAAGGATAAACGCCCAAACAAGCCTACTAGAGCTCCTTTGAGTAATATTACCACAACATATCCTTTCAAAATGGTCTCCATTGACTTCCTTCATCTTGAGAAATGTAAAGGTGGATATGAATATATCTTAGTGGTAATAGATCATTTTACAAGATTTGTTCAAGCATATGCAACCAGGAACAAGTCAGCAAGAATATTTAATGATTTTGTCCTGAAATTTGGATTTCGTACGAAGATTCACCATGATATGGGTAGAGAATTTGAAAACAAACTGTTTTTGGCATTAGGCAAGCACTGCCACATCCAAAACTCTCATACAACTCCATACCACCCGGAAGCTAATGGACAAGTGGAAAGGTTCAATCGCACCCTTCTATCCATGCTTCGCACTTTGTCATCCGAATCAAAGAAAGATTGGAAAAATTCACTTGCAAAGGTAGTACATGCATATAATTGTACACAGAGTGAAGCTACAGGATATTCTCCTTTCTTCCTTCTTTTTGGGAGATCTCCAGGATTACCCATTGATAGCATGTTTGACACTCCAGTAACTGAAAAATATCATACCTCTTCTGAATATGTGAACACCTGGTCAAAAATAATGAATGAGGCCTAAAAAGTTGCTTCAGAAACAGCTACTAAAAGTGCAGAAAGAGGTAAAGCACACTATGACAAAAAGATTTATGGAGCTGAACTAATACCCGGTAGTAGAGTACTTGTAAGAAACTTCACAGAAAGAGGAGGTCCTGGAAAATTAAGATCCTATTGGGAAGATACTGTCTATGTTGTTCTTAAAAGGAAATGTAAAGACAGCCCAGTTTATGAAGTTAAGCCAGAAACTGGAAGAGGAAAAATCAAAGTTCTGCATCGCAATTTGTTGTTGCCATGTGATTATCTACCTGTAGATCCAGGTCACAAAACAAAAGACAGACCTACTGCAAGAAACCAAGAAAACCATAAGAATACTGCATTACAATCTGCACAAAACTTCAGTGATGAGACAGGAAGTGAGTCAGAGATGGAACAGGAACATTGGAATGCTTTCATTACTATATCTCAAAGTGATCACATAGATGGAAACACAACCGATCTGAATCCAAAAGCTGATGAGTTCTACCCACATCAGTTAGGGACCAATGAAAATCTTACAGAGATTGTTACAGAAGAAAATTCTTCTGAAGATGAGAGATCTGAAAATCCATCAGGACACATGGAAGAGGAAATGTCATCACCTGAAAACTCAACAGAGATAGTTGAAAGTGTGAGCGATGAGAATGAGGATTATTCAGATACCATTCCTCTAAAAAGACTAAAATCCAGCAGAGAAAGGAGACAACCAAAGACTTTGACTTATGATACTTTAGGTCAACCCAGCATAGTTTCCAGAGATCCAACAGTACAAGCCATACAATGTAGAAATGTTGTATCTGTCTACCCTGATTGGTATCTAGATCCAGATTGTTTTGATGTAGATTCTAAACATTGGTAAATCTGTCAGGTTTAATGTTCTAATGTTTGCATATAAAATGATGTACAGAGCAAATGTTAAAGATGTACAAATGGTAAAGCAAAAGCAGTAATTTTGAGATGATGGAACTAGATAAGATGGGAAAAGTTCACCCAAAGGTATTGGTTGAAATTCTAAACTGACATGGTGAATGTGTATCTAGTCTTCCACCATGCTGGGTCAAGTAAAGGGACAGAGTAAGAGTGTGTACTCTATGTTACCACCATCTTTAGTCTGACTACAGTAACTTACACAAGTGAGGAAAAGGGTTTACCAAATAGCTTGCTGTAAGCGCAAGAATACCTCACCAGGTACTATAGCGCGCAATAGGCCTAGTGAGAAATTGTGACGTACTCCTGACTACCCAACGGTGTTGTCAGACAACAAGCACATATTGTTTTACCATACAGGGTTGGCATATGTCGAGGACGACATAAAAGTTTGTGGGGGAGAGTGTAAAGAATGTAAAAATAGATACCCTCAAAATAATATTCTAATAACATGTTAAGGTTCTCTTAGTGAGGACACATTGACACTCTAAGTTAAACTCCTGTTTGCAGAGAGAGGACACATTTACCAGAGCTTTGTTTGCTTGTAAGTTTAGTTTCTTTACCGTTATCATTTTATTGTTTGTTATCTATATAGAAATGTTCTTCCCTGTGCTATAAATATGCTCACAGATTTCAAACCAATATCTTTCTTGACAGGTACATCACTTCATCACAGTACCAGGGAAGTATTAGAACACAGAAAAGCAAAAGCAGAACCTTATTTCAAAGTAATTCTTTGCTCATTTGAATGTTGCTTGTAAAATGATATCTTTGTTCTGATTAACAGCATTTATTTCTGTTTACTCAATCTGAATGCATGTTTGTCAGTGCCAGTTTTGCTAACAAAATTACAGTTTTAAATTCTTTAAAATATTGATTTTCTATGCAGATCATTTTCTATGTAGTTATTAGTTTATGATGGTTATAAAAGTGGCTTTAATATCCTTTAATATCCTTTAAATAGATTTGTATTCTATATTCCATACATAGAGGCACATGCTTAGGTGAGTGTGATATTGTGGGGATTGAAACTTTGAGCATTTTACGCTATTTGCTTAAATGCTGCTTTTAAATACCAATGCATTTGAAATGCTGCAATTTAAATTATGCAAACTAAGTTATGATTAGAGTTAGGCTAGGGATACCATTAACCTCTTGTGAGGGATCGCCGCAATGAATGCAGGGTTTACATCTTTGTTCCACCACAATACCGGACTGCAGAACTCACATCTGTTATTAAAACAACAAAAGCTACTGCTTGCAAAACTCATCCCAAAACTTCCTTTAAAGCGTTCTTCTGGATAAGATCTGCATTACTAATATTGGACAGAAGTTTTCCAGTCCACTGCTACACGTCATTGTCCGGTTTGCAGAGATTGTGAGGAGCTGATATCGGAAGTGTCTTGTGTAAGTATCTATATACACCATTTTGACATTACCCCTACCACTTGTAACGAGACCATCCTTGTCTCCCTTGTTTTTAGAAACTCACCATCACTGAGGAAGTGACTCACTAAAACTCATTAAAATGAACTTTTAGAGGATTTTTACTAAAAACAAACTTTTAGAGGATGAACTTTATTAAGTGTATTTATCTGGATGAATTCGTTTAGATGAATTTGTTTGTGTTTTTAGGCATTTGATATGTGTATGATTTTACCTTGTTACTTAAAGTTTGATTGATCTATTTTAACTATTTTTCTGCATAATCGATTTTGCAGGTATGTGTCCAACTTATTTTTTATGAAACTGTTTATTGTGGTTATATTAACAATTAGCATATTGGTATTAGGATACTACACTTGGACATAGATTATAAATAGATACTGGTTAGCAGGTTTTAAATAGACACTCCCTATTTTTATACCAGCGCTTTCTTTTGTTGTTTTAATAGCTGTTCTTTAATATTGATTTTTTTCTCTGAATCATATTATAAAATGAAGCACAGTATCCCATATAGCAGCGCTGAGCACCAGCCTTTTTCCTTTCTCTTAGAACTCCCAACTGTTCCACATTTTGTGGGACTGTCATAGTTTGTAAGCGTTTCTTGCTGTCACTGCTCCAGCTCCCAAAGGGCTTTATAAAGGTCCTCTATCTAGCCATTGCCCAGTTCCACAAAACTCTGCCACCTAACTTCACACACTTCATCCATCTCCACTAAGTCTTGATATGCTTCCATCCAATTTGCATATACTTCCCTCCAGATCTTCCTGAGTAAGCCACTATTGTCCCTATATTGAATAGTTTCTTTGAAATTTTGGGAAGAATGGGCCTGTCTTCTTAAATACTTGACTGCTGGTCACCCTAAATGTATGGCAAAGAAATGTTGTAGCCCTAACAAGGTTTTGCTGTACTTATAAATGTCATAATGTATGGTTTTAATCATGAAATACAGCAACATTAAAAGGACATTAAACACTAATTACATTTTATAAGCATGAGATTATCCTCTGGGTTTCTCAAGTTATGGGTGCTGCCATGTTGAAATCTAGCTTTCATTGCTTTCCAGTGCAGATCTGTGTTTGCATATATGCAGCAACTCTCATTCAGATACCTGCAGGTAAATCTAAGTTTCAAAATAGTGGCACCCATAGGGAGAGGCATAAAATGTCCCTTTAACTGCATAATTTTCAGATGTAAATGTCCATGTGTAAAAAATAAATAAAATGAAAGCTTTCCATTTGGTAACAAATGTTGTTTACATTTAAGAAGATAAAAACACTTTAAAACTGTAATATAAATTGTTTACGTGTAATAAAAAAGCTAATAGTCAATTCTGTTACCTAAGTTACCTAACTCAAGCTGCAGACGAGACAGGCATTATTTACAGCACTGGTACTCTCATTTACAGCTATTACAGTGAAGGGAGATACGATAAACAAGTTCACCTGAGTTTTTAAGTAGTGTTCTGTTATGATTCAGATACAGTATACAATTATAACCAACCTTCTAATTTACTTATATTATCACATTTGCTTAATTCTCTTTTATTCTTTGTTGGAAGAGCAGCAACGCACATTTGGGAGCTAGATGACCACATCGGGTTAGCCAGTCACAAAAGGCATATACTGTATGCTACCAATCAGCAGCTAGCTCCCAGAAGTGCATTACTGCTCCTCAGCCTACATCCTTATGCTGTTCAACAACTTCAATTGGAAGTTTTAAAAAATTGCATTTTCTATCTGACTCATAAAAATTTAATTTTGAATAGAGCATACCTTGCAAACTTTACCAGGGGCTTTCTGGTATGCAGAGGTTTTAAACATTGTGGGCCGCCAACATTTTATGGGCTGATTCAGAGGGGTGTGTGACTGGGGTGGGTGTGGCTGGACAGATAGTGCTCGTAAGGGGCGTGTTCTGGGTGGAGCAGTGGCCATCCCATAAAACCTGGATACTGAGAGGCAGTAAACAGGAAGTGGGCCAGTCCTTCCAACCTGTGTCAATCTCACAGAATACGAATGATTGGGATGTATGATAAATTAAAACAATTTTCTTTATCACTAGGTATTATGCAATTCAGAACTGATTTGCTGATATAAAATTTAAAGACATATATAAAAATCAATTTATTGTTTGTTCCAGAAAAAATCTACAGCAATGAAGCTCACTTCAACAACACCTGTATGCAAACTGCTAACATGATTTTGTATTGTGCCTGTCAACATTAAGCAGAGATACATGGGAAATAATAAGAACTATTAAGAAAGCCAATACTGCCTTCAATGTTACAGAAATTGTTGCTAACGTTAAATATTTTAAAGCCTAATCCTTCACTCTCCAAAGGACTTTTTCACCTATTGATTACTCACAAAGTATATATGTCAATAAATTTAGAAGCTTGACTGCAGCTTGATTGTGCTTGCAAAGCTAAGGAGTCTAATATTAATACCAACTTGGCTGTCCTTGGTAACCTGTTACAATTACAGTTTGCAGGTCATGAGATTTAGGAATCTTTCAAACATCTCTGGAAAAAAGTGTAACCCTTTGGATAACCTTCCAATGGCCTCTTGATCCCGAGCTGAGAGATTTCAATCTGAGAACAGAACGAGTTCTGAAAGTACTGTGATGTGAATGTAAAGGTACATAATAGACTAACAGTAACGTATTTAGCTTCATCTTAGAGACACTAATAAATCTACCATATACTTTAAAGTACCTGTTAACCCTTAGTTTCATGATACAATTAGTAACACCACCTTAATCCTTGAGCTGATCTCTAAGGCTCTGTACATGACTTTACTGAATCCAAGGATACACTCACCTGATGCAGGAGCCTAGCTGCTTATAAAGATCAGCATGGAGAAAGTGCTGCTTATCAATGTCAGGTTACAGCTGAGGGCTGTGGTTAAATAGGCCCAGTTTGTGATTCACTTTTAGGTCTCTTTAAAGGGACATGATACCATTTGTGTCACTTAACCATGTTAAAAATATATTTACATGAAAAAAAAGTTAAAAGGGCTTAAAAGTGCAAAAATAAATTTTAACCCCTCCAAATGGATTAAACACATAGTTAAAGTTAGCTCTAGAGCATTAATAAACTTCTAGAAGGTAGCTGAAGACATCTGGTGAGCATTGACAAATGTAGCAACCAATCACCAGCGTGCTTCCAATAGGGCATTGCTTATACTGAGAATATGTATGTATGCTTTTGATCAAAGGAGAACAAAGTAAATTTGATAACGTGAAAATAAGTGTTTTAAAATTAAATGCTCCACCTGAATCCTGAAAGTTTAAAGTGAATGTAAACTTTGACGAATGTGTGCCGGTTTTTAAAAATCCTATTAAAAACAGGAGCACTTTCATTCATCAAAGTTTACATTTCACTGTTTTTGTTAAAATACTTACCTTTTCTTCTTTAAAGCCGGACCAGCGATCCCCCCGCCTGCCGCTCGTCTCTTCTTACATCAGAAATGAAGAATCCAGCTTCCTCCAATCATGGCTTCCCCCCCCAGAGCAAACATTGCCTGAGGTCATGCCATGATTGGAGGAAGCCGGAGTCTTCATTTCTGACGAATGAAGAGAGACGAACGGCAGGCGGGGAATCGCTTGTCCAGCTTTCAAGAAGAAAAGCTAAGTATTTTAACAAAACATTTGAAATGTAAACTTTGATGAATGAAAGTGTCCCTGTTTTTAATAGGATTTAAAAAAAACAGGCACACATTCATCAAAGTTTACATTCACTTTAAACTTTCATGATTTAGGTGGAGCATTTAATTTTAAAACACTTATTTCACGTTATCAAATTTACTTTGTTATCCTTTGATAAAAAGCATACATGCATATTAGCCCAATATGGGTGGGTCTCGTCGATGAGTGATGGTGTCTACGCCCCTTGTAGATCGTAGTGCTTCTTGATTGGTACTCGTATGGGGATGATTTATGGCTAGATTCGCCCCCTGCATCCCGCTCCCTGCCTTTTCGTTTACTTTTATCTTACGCTGTGCACTCATGCGATCGCTGTTTTTTATGGATCTGTGCGACCCGTTTGTGGGAGGATCTCGACTATGTGGAACACTGATTGTGATAATTGATGGTGGGGTTAGAATCTTAGAGGCTCTCCGCATCCTTTATACCTGATCCTAATCTGGTTGGTACATGCATGACAGTCGAGTCTGCCCCTGCCCCCTTGTCTCTTTTGGCTGGATGTTTACATAGTGGATTGTGATTTATCAGTTTACACGTACTGCCTTATGGGTGGATTTATTATCGGACAGTTACAGCTTGTGGCATAGGGAGTTGTGATCTGTGTCAGGTTTTAACTCTTGACTTATTGTGATCGTACGATCCGACATAGGGGTGTGTGGACTACACTGATGACACGTCCAGCCTTGTGTGTAGATTGGTCCGATGAGGGTGCGGCCCCTATTTGTTATTGTTTATGTTTTTCCAAATTCGGCTTTAGTATTCTGTTTTAAGTTTCTATGCAATCCAGACCATGCTGATCAGCCCACTGAATGTTAAGACAAAGGACCCATACGTATGATAATTGGAATTGTCTTATATGGTGCACATATATGATTTACACAGTAACTCACTTTATATCACATTGTGTGCTGTTCATCCAATGGGGATTGCCTGTGAAGGAGTGTTATAGGTACGGCCTGGATTGGCTGCATGTTTAGGGGAGGGGTCTAGGAGCCTATAAAAGGCTGATTTTGTTAACTGTTTGCTTGTCAGAGGAAGGGACTATGTTTGGTCCTGAAATGTCACATGGAATAAAGTTTGCTGGTTGATACAGACATCCTAAGACCAGTGAGTGCTTATTGCGACAAACTATATATATATATATATATATATATATATATATATATATATATAACAAATTTGTAAAGGAAGTGGCACACACCCTCAGCACAACTGCCTGGTGCTCTGCAATAGGGGTAAATACAAACAGTTCCTGAAGCACAAACTCGGCTAAGGATATATAGTGCAGCTGGAGAAAAGCAGGCAACTCCGGATGCTTCACAAAAGCCTTTTAATCCATATAAATGTACAACAACAAGGGCCTTAACCTATAACATTTCGGTTCTGCTTGGAACTGATGGGCTCCATTTGAAAAAGGTTCGAAGCAGAACCGAAACATTATGGGTTAAGGACCTTGTTGTTGTACATTTATATGGATTAAAAGGCTTTTGTGAAGCACCCAGAATTGCCTGCTTTTCTCTAGCTGCACTATAATTCATTGGCCGGGTTTGTGCTTCAGGAACTGTTTGTATATATATATATATATATATATATATACATACATACACATATAAAAGATGATGATGTTGTAGGTCTTTGGAGGTGGTCTGTGGGCTGTTTTTGACCGTTCTCACCATCCTTTGCCTCTCCGATATTTTACTTCTGGCCTTAACAAGAACTTTGCCTGTGGTCTTCCATTTCCTCACTATGTTCCTCACAGTGGACACTGACAGCTTTAATCTCTGCTATAGCTTTTTGTAGCTTTCCCCTAAACCATAATGTTGAACAATCTTTGTTTTCAGGTCACTTGAGAGTTGTTTTGAGGCCCCCATGTTGACACTCTTCAGAGGAGAGTCAAAGAGAACAACAACTTGCAATTGGCCACCTTAAATACCTTTTCTCATGATTGGATGCACCTGTCTATTAGGTTTAAGGCTTAATGGGCTCACCAAACCAATTGTGTGTCCCAATTAATCAGTGCTAGGTAGTTACAGGTATTCAAATCAACAAAATGACAAGGGTGCCCAAATTTATGCACCTGTCTAATGTTGCACATTTCTGTTAATCCAATAAACCTGATTTCACTACTGAAATATTACTGTGTCATTCAGTTATTTGATAGATCAAAATGAAATTGCTGATCCAAATACCCAATTATTTATAAATGAAAATCATGGAAATTTTCAGGGTTGCCTAATTTTTTGCATACGACTGTGTATATATATATATATATATATATATATATATATATATATATATATATATATCCACCTTTAGACATGTATATGTATGTATCTCAATGTTAAAACCCTTCTGCAGGTTTTTTTTCTCTAACACTCGAGATCTCATATCTTTGAGCCCTTATAACTTTGATGGGCAATTTTTTTATTTTTTTATTATTAGACAGTTTTGAGGTGAGTGTAACTGTACTTTGTAATGTATTATGTATTTTTATAAGTGTTTTGTGCAACTTTTTAATTTGAGAAAACAGTTTACCACAGTTCTAAAATTGCGGTAAGGATTCTAGCGATATTGCTTAATTTGTAATATCATCACAATTAGAAAGCAGGTCAAACTATCACAAAAACCCTCTCAAAATAATTTGCGCTCCACTTGTAATCTAGCCTTAAAGGGACCTAAATTTACTATTTCATGATTCAGATAGAGCTTGCAATTTTAAGCAACTTTCTAATTTACTCCTATTATCAATTTTTATTCGTTCTCTAGCTTTCTTTATTTAAAAAGGAAGGCATCTACGCTATTTTTTTTGGTTCAGATCCATGGAAAGCACTTGTTTATTGGTGGGTGAATTTATCCACCAATCAGCAAAAACAACACACTGTGTTCACCAAAAATGGGCCGGCATCTAAACTTACATTCTTGTATTTCAAATAAAGATACCAAGAGAATGAAGAAATTTGATAATAGGAGTAAATTAGAAAGTTGCTTAAAATTGCATGCTCTATCTGAATCACGAAAAAAAAAATTTGGGTTCCGTGTCCCTTTAAATTGATTACAAATGTATACAATGCATTGTACTGCATCACTTCCAAGTCTTACTGCAAGCCAAGGCCCAGATGTGTGATTAGCATTGCTGATTAGATCAGCAGCAGTTTACTCTCGGGACCAGCAGTGCTTTGCAGCTCCTGACCAGCACTTTGACTATGTTTTTAATCCATTTGCAGAGGTTAAACATATACCATTACAGAGTTGTTAGTTCAACTATAATGACCCTTTAAAAGCAGAGCAGTGTGAGCTCTACATGCATTGTTATTAATTTTAATGTCCCTACAAACAACATGAATCAGTTGAGAGGTAAAAATATAAAGAAAAAAATACTTACATGTCAAAATGTACCTGTATATATACAGTCATTCAAAAAAGAAAGTAAACCCTCTTTGAATTCTATGGTTTTATGTATCAGGACATAATAACAATAATCTGGTCCTTAGCAGGTCTTAAAATTAGATAAATACAACCTCAGATGAACAACAGTACATGACATATTACACAGAGTCATGATTTATTTAACAAAAATAAAGCCAAAATGGAGACGCCATGTGTGAAAACCGAATTACACCCTTACTGCTTCCATAGGAATTAAGAGGCTAAGTAGCAGCCAGGTGCTGCTAATCAAATGCCCTTGATTAATTGATCATCAGCAAGTGTGGCCACCTCTATAAAAGCCAAAGTTTTAGCAGTTTGCTGGTCTGGAGCATTCAGCTGTGTGTTAAATCAATGCCACGGAGGAAAGACATCAGCAATGATCTTAGAGAAACAATTGTTGTTGTCCATGAATCGGGGAAGGGTTATAAGGCCATTTTCCAACAACTTACAGTCCATCATTCTTCAGTAAGAAAGATTATTCGCAAGTGGAAAACATTCAAGATCGTTTCCTATCTTCCCAGGAGTAGGCGTCCCAGCAAATCCCCCCCAAAGTCAGACCATGCAATGCTCAGAGGAATTGCAAAAAAAACAAGAGTTACATCTCAGACTCTACAGGCCTCAGCATGTTAAAGTTAATGAGAGAACAATTACAAAAAGAGTGAACAAATATGGTTTGTATGGAAGGGTTGCCAAGAGAAAGACTCTTCTCTCTAAAAAACATGCCAGCACGGCTTAGGTTTGCAAAGTTGCATCTGAACAAACCACAAAACTTCTGGAACAATGTCCTTTTGTGAGGTTATGTCAGTAATTTGATTGGCTTCTGATAGTGGAACTCAATTGCAGAGATACATGTATAAATGTTTCACTGTTTCAATAAGAGTTCACTATTGAGAAGTGAAAACCCAGCAAGAAATAGTGCAAATCAATATGATGGAGAATTATACCCCTATGAGATTTGATTCATATGTTCCCTAAGATAGAACACTGAATAATCATAAGGTACGAAGAAATTAATACATAAAACAGTTCATCAAATACTTCATATAGTTAGTTGCAAATTGATATCAGGAACAAAGATACAGCTGGTATTGAGATGATCTAACCAGTAAAAGGCAATCCTTTAACTTCAGATGGAATGAATACTACAAAGTCTTTCAGCACCTCTTAGTTAGGTATAACAGGAGGTTGAGGACTTTCACTTTAAGTGTTAAAGACTTGCTTGAAGAAATACAAATAAGTATGGTAGTGTTACTTTGTAATTTAGTGAAACAAAAGATACTTGCGGTTCGGATTAGGTAGTTTGCCCTCCGGTCAGCTGGGAAAGTAAGCCGTTACTACTGATCGGTACTTTGCAACAGAGCAGGGGGGTGTGTGCTGAGTCGGGTGCGCGGATGTCCGCGGCAATCTCCGGTGTGATGTGAGGAGGCTCCTTGAGCTGCGTTAGCTGCTGCAGTGAGAGAAGTGGCAGTTTGCAGCTGCGGCTGCGCTTCACAGTGATGATACAGCTCAGCGGTTAGTGCAGGTGAGAAAGGTTTAGTTGTAATCATATACACAGGGAAATTCACACAGACTTCCACTTCTGAAAGATGGTGAAATAGATTCTCAAGAATCCGGAATAAGGATTTGCAGGTACAGGTCCACTTGTAGAAAGAATAACCTTTGACTGTAATCCAAAATAGTAGTTTGCAAAACAGGAACACAAACTGGCTCAGGTAAAGGTAGTTACACTACAAAATACTAAGCAAGGAGCCACAGGAAATGGTGGGATTTATAACCTAAGCAACCAATGAGAAAGTTCCTATGCAAATCCCTGCTTAAAGACACAGTAACCCTGACATGACCCCTCCCTCAAGGCAACTGTGCCACAGTTGTCGGTCTAGGATGGTCTGGGTGCCTTCTGTGGAACAGAGAAACTAATCTAGGTGCATCTAAATTTGAGGCAGGTTCCCAAGAGTCTTCATCGGAGGAGTAACCCTTCCAGTGTACCAAATATTGTAATTTTCCTTTTTTATATCTGGAATCCAGTAGGGAATGAACTTCAAACACATCCTGATCCGGGGTGAGTGGCTGTGGTGGTAATAGTGTCTGGGAACTTCTAGTTGGTGTATATGGTTTTAGAAGTGAGACGTGGAATGTAGGATGGATCTTCATATTGTCAGGCAACTTGAGTGTAACAGCATTCTCATTAATGACACGGATTATAGGATAAAGTCCTATGTATAAGCCAGCTAATTTCTTGCAAGGGATTTGTAGTTTCAGGTTTTTGGTAGATAGCCATACCAGATCACCCACAGTATATTGAGGAGAAGGCCTTCTTCGAAGGTCATAGTAATGTTTTTGAACCTGTGGAGCTTTCTCTATGTTCTCATGTATAATCTGGAAATTCTGTTGTAGAGAGTCGTGGAGATCTTCCATCACAGGTGAATTCAAACCTTCTGGAGAGGCTATTACGAAGTCTGGATGGTATGCATAGTTTGCGAAAAAGGGAGAAAATTTCGTAGAAGAATTCACAGCATTATTGTAGGCAAATTCGGCCATTGATAGGTATTTCACCCAATCAGTTTGGTGGTAAGAGCAAAAGCAACGTAGAAATTGCTCAAGCCATTGGTTCAATCTTTCTGATTGACCATTTGTTTGCGGGTGGAAAGAGGTGGTGAAACAGTGTTGCATATGAGTGAGTTCACATAGTTTGGTCCAGAAACGTGAGGTAAACTGAGTGCCTCTATCAGTGGTTATGATGGAAGGGAAACCATGGAGTTTAACTATGTTATCCAGAAAGAGCAGAGCTGTCTCAGATGAAGTGGGGAGTTTGTGAAAAGGTAGGAAGTTTCCCATCTTGGTAAATAAGTCGACAACAACTAAGATAGTGGTTTGCTTATTGGAATTTGGTAGTTCAACAATGTAATCCATAGAGATGTGTTGCCATGGTCTACTTGGAGCTGGTATAGGAATCAGTAGGCCATAAGGGGGTCTTCTTTCAGGCTTGGATACGGAGCAAATCTGACAAGAACGGATGTAATTCTGCACGGAGTCCTTTTGTTTGGGCCACCAGAAGGATCTTGAAATTAATTCCAAAGAACGACGTATGCCAGGATGTCCAGATAAAGGGGTATCATGATGGATCCGAATAATTGAAGTTCTCATAGGTTCTGGAACATAGATCTTTTGCTCATGATAGAACAAAGAATTCCTCTTAATCAAATTGTATGAAGATGGAGGGTTTACCAATGTGGTATGTCTTTTCAATTCGGATAACATATCCGTGGTAAGTCCAATGAACCGCTCATGAGGTATAATGGTAGTCTGTGAATCTGGCGGAGTAATTCTTTCGGGTAGTCGGGACAAAGCGTCTGCCTTGCCATTTCTTGAAGCTGGTCGGTAAACTATGTTGAAATTAAATCGAGAGAAGAACAGACTCCATCTTACCTGTCTTGCCGATAAGGTTTTACTGGTTTGTAGATATACTAGGTTGCTATGGTCTGTTAATATTAGGATTGGATATTTAGTGCCTTCAAGCAGATGCCTCCAGTTTTCTAGGGCGCGTTTTATCGCAAGAAGTTCCTTGTCTCCGATGGAATAGTTTCTTTCAGAGGAAGTCATCATTGAAGAATAATATGATACAGGATGAATAGGATCTTTGAGAGACTTTTGTTGGGATAGAACTGCTCCCAGAGCAAAATCCGAAGAATCAACCTCTAAGATATACTGTAAGGATGGATCTGGAAAGTTCAAGATAGGCTCAGTGGTGAACTTAGTCTTTAGTATGGAGAATGCGAGATCTGCTTTTTCGTTCCAAATAAAAGGTTCTTTAGTACTGGTCAAAGTAGTTAGTGGTTTGGCTACTTTGGAAAAGTCCTTAATAAATTTTCTGTAATAGTTTGCAAACCCTAAGAATCCTTTTAGATCTTTTCTGGATTTAGGAACTGTCCAATTCTTTACTGCTTCAACCTTTTGTGTTTGCATAGTAACCCCAGTGGGAGAGATGTCGTAACCAAGGAAAGAAACTTGATCTGTATGGAATAAGCACTTCTCCAGTTTGGCATAAAGTTTATGTTTTCTAAGCCATGATAATACCTTTCGGACGTGTTTGATGTGTTCAGTCAGATCTTTAGAATAAATTAGAATATCATCCAGATAGATGACTAAACAGACGTCGAGTAAATCCCTAAACACATCATTGATAAAGTGCTGAAAGGTGGCTGGTGCATTGCACAGTCCGAAAGGCATAACAAGATACTCATATAGGCCGTACCTGGTTCTAAAGGCAGTTAACCATTCCTGGCCTTCCTTTATCCTAACCAAGTTATATGCTCCCCTGAGGTCAAGTTTTGTATAGATCTTTGCTTCAGATAGGCGTTCAATCAACTCCGGAATCAGAGGGAGAGGATAGCGGTTCTTGATTGTACGTTTATTCAGCTCCTGGTAGTCGATTATAGGTCTAAGTGTAGAGTCCTTTTTTCGGACAAAGAACATACCTGCTCCAGCAGGAGAGGTCGAAGTCCTGATGAAACCTTTTCTGAGGTTCTCTTCCAGATACTCTTTTAAATGAGCTAATTTGGGTTGGCTCATAGGGTAGAGATGTCCGTATGGGATGGTAGAGCCTGGTAGTAATTCAATCGGGCAGTCATACGGACGATGAGGTGGTAGATTTTCAGCCTCGGTTTTACTGAAAACATCAGCAAAGTCAGAATAGGGTATCGGAATCTGAGGCACGAATGTTTCAGTCTGGAGTATGCTATGGGTAGGCATACAAGTCTGCTAGCAGTAATCTGAATTGAACTGAATAGAGAAAGGGGACCATACAATCTGGGGGTTATGTTGTTGTAACCACTTAATACCCAGAACCACAGGGAAAAGAGGAGAACTTAGAACCTCAAAAGAGATTAATTCACTGTGACCATTAATGAAAACCGTAATAGGAACAGTTTGGTGTGTTATAGGACCTGTTTTGGGTGCGGAACCGTCAATCATACGAATGGAGACAGGATTATGCTTTAGAATAGTAGGTATTTTATTAGCTCGTACAACATGTTGGTCTATAAAACAACCATAAGCTCCTGAGTCGATTACAGCCTCAGTCGTTACTTGATCTTTCTCCCACTGTAATGAGAGGGACAACATAGCGTAAGTATACAATCGGCTAGTTTGTACTGAGGAATTAATTTGAGAGAACTTACTTTTCTTTGTTTTCTGAAGTATGGGACAATCTTGGACCGAGTGAGAGGGACTAGCACAATACATACAGAGATTTTTTTGTTTTCCTGCGATAGCATTCTTCTGATGTCAGAGGTCCTCTGACTGCACCTATTTCCATAGGCGTAGGAGGGTTTCTTGTTTGAGAAGATGTCTGTGTGGCAGGAATGTTATAGCCCTTTGGGCGCACATCGGTAGAGAATTTTTCTGCCTTTCTTTCGCGTAGTCTTCGGTCCAATTGTTGAGAAGTTTTCATAATGGCTCCAGGGATTTTGGGAGCTCTATTCTGGCTAGCTTATCTTTTAATGCTTCCGAAAGACCTAATCGAAACTGGTTGCGTAACGCAATTTGACTCCATTGAGAGTCTACAGCATACAGTTTGAAATCGGTTATGTAGTCCTCGACAGGTCTTTTGCCTTGTTTAATGCTTCTCATGGATGCTTCGGCAGACATCTGGACATCGGTGTCATGAAAGAGGTCATCCATAGCGTTAAAAAGATCTGTTAGACTTGCTAATGCCGGATCGTTATGCTCACATAGATTATCTGTCCATGTGCGTGGCTCACCTCTTAAGAAAGATATGGTACTGAGTACCTTGATTCTCTCAGTAGGATAGCTACGGGGTCTTAAATTGAATAGGAGGTGGCAGGAATTTTTAAACTGTCTATAGATTTTCCTGTTGCCAGAGAAAGGTTCTGGTAATGATACCGATGGTTCAGAGGTTTGTAGTACCTGAGAGGGTTGTGGAGATATGGAGTCCCTAATAATACCCCTTAGAGATTGGTTTTCAACTTGAAGGTCGTGCACAGCCTGGGCTAACTGATCCACCTTTTGGGATAAATTGTATACTATTTGTGGAAGCTCTGCTGGTTCCATGACGGGCTTAGTATTATGTGAGGTTATGTCAGTAATTTGATTGGCTTCTGATAGTGGAACTCAATTGCAGAGATAAATGTATAAATGTTTCACTGTTTCAATAAGAGTTCACTATTGAGAAGTGAAAACCCAGCAAGAAATAGTGCAAATCAATATGATGGAGAATTATACCCCTATGAGATTTGATTCATATGTTCCCTAAGAAAGAACACTGAATAATCATAAGGTACGAGGAAATTAATACATAAAACAGTTCATCAAATACTTCATATAGTTAGTTGCAAATTGATATCAGGAACAAAGATACAGCTGGTATTGAGATGATCTAATCAGGAAAAGGCAATCCTTTAACTTCAGATGGAATGAATACTACAAAGTCTTTCAGCACCTCTTAGTTAGGTAAAACAGGAGGTTGAGGACTTTCACTTTAAGTGGAAAAGACTTGCTTGAAGAAATACAAATAAGAATGGTAGTGTTACTTTGTAATTTAGTGAAACAAAATATACTTGCAGTTCGGATTAGGTAGTTTGCCCTCCGGTCAGCTGGGAAAGTAAGCCGTTACTCCTTATCGGTACTTTGCAACAGAGCAGGGGTGTGTGTGCTGAGTCAGGTGCGCGGATGTCCGCGGCAATCTCCGGTGTGATGTGAGGAGGCTCCTTGAGCTGCGTTAGCTGCTGCAGTGAGAGAAGTGGTTGTTTGCAGCTGCGGCTGCTCTTCACAGTGATGATACAGCTCAGCGGTTAGTGCAGGTGAGAAAGGTTTAGTTGTAATCATCCTATAAGATAGGGGGCGCCCTAAATTAAATAGGTGTAACTATAAGGTGAAATAATTATACTAAATACAAAATACAAGCTATCAGATCAATAAGTAATATAAATTAAATAATATAAAATAGAACAATTGGTGCAGCAAATTAAAACAATTCAAAAAAGTCATAAAAACAATTCAAAAAAGCCTCTGAGAAGTAGATAGAAGATATCAAGGCAGCAATCTGTGGAGAATCCGGCCAGGATCCTAAGAAGATGATCTATAAAACATAAGAGAGACAGATGCGCCACATGGCCCAATATTGTTTGTTCAGCAGAGTGGATGTGATTTAATGATGCCAATGCAAACTCACAATTTTGGAAGCACTCCAGTTAGTGCAACAGAAGCAGTCTGGGATCAATCACAGTCACCCAGCAGACCGACCTCTTGGACAGAGTGGTGTGTTTCTATGATAAAGAGATAAGCAGACACAGAGGTGCCTATATGGCCTAGTACAGTTTTGAACCAGAAGATGATGTTGTATATACTTGAAAATATACTCACATTTGGTAAAGCATCTCCATTGATGCTAATCAGGCAGGAAGGGATCAATACAGTCACCCAACAGACTATGGCAAGGTTCTCACAGGAGGCAATCAGCAAAAATCCAGGGGACCAGAATAGGTCCAAATAATACACAATAGCAAGTGTTTATAAAAAAAAATAATATTTTACTTTGTAAAACAATAAAAACAAGCGACGCGTTTCTCAGCAACAAGCTGTTTCATCAGGCTTATAAAATGTAACTAAAACACTTGCTATTTATAACCCACATTTGAATCAACTTAATTGAACACACATGTTTAAGGGAGTGGCAGAGAGCAAATCCCTATGATTACATCCTATCAGCATTCACTGTGTTGAATGACATATACAATACAACAAAACATAACATTCTAATATATAATTATTCTCAATGATCATACATATTTTTCATCATTATTATCTCCTGTGGGTATATCATGCATACACAGAGAAAAATCCTGTTGGACACCACCAAACACAGTAGCAGTTTTGTAATTAGCTGTGTTAAGTATATAGTATTATTTATATAAGTTCATTCTAATGAGCAGTATAAACTGAGATTGTTTGTATTTGCAGATAAGACATATTTAATTAGACTTACAAGGGGTACATACTTTATATCCAAACACGGATCTGTCTGTATTTTTGTTTCCTTCGGCGTTCTCTAGTTGTGAATGCGCATGCGTGTGAACTCATCTGTCAATCATTACATGACAAATGCGCATGCGTATAATATAATCAGTAACCATTCACAATGCGTAAATCCAGTTTAGCGGACACCAACCGCAATCCAATCTAGTGATAGATATCCCATCATGTGAAGTGCCCGACTTTACCTATTCAGTCATCTAAAAGTTGTAGTATAGCGCGGATTAACAGGTCCGCTTATATGCAATGAGAGTGTAACACCTGTTCACTGCCTATCAGAAACTATTTTCCACTGCAGTCGGTGTGATGCTAAATGTCAAAATGTTCAGCTCAGTGTGGCAGATAACTCATCATAGGAGGTGTGACAATCAGTTATTACTATGATTCTAAAAATACGGATCACATGACTAGCTCCTGACACCAGCTAATCAATCGGGGTTATTACAGCCTATCATCTTGGTACAATAACAGAGGTGTGTCAGTGAGGAATCGTAACCTATATGAGTTTATAGAGTATTTCAAATATATGAATATTAAAGGATGATATAAACAATTTGGACAGTCCCATATTGCTTAACTAGAGATAGTAAAAAGATATATAGTATATATTAATAACCATCAAACCAACAACAACAATAATTGTAGATAAGGATTCTTGATGTCAGATTACACTATCCACTTTAGTGTAGTTAGATAAATATGATTTAGCTGTCAGGTGAGCATTGATATAGACATGGAAATAATGTGATATAAAGTAGAGATAATATATAGAGATATCTAGTGTTATATGATGAATGTTAGTGGCATGTAAGAAATAATAATATTATAGGTGCCATTTCTATGTGAGTGCAACTTGTGTAAAAACTAACTAATTAGAAGAATATAAATTGGGAAATAAATTTAGTAGACAACATACTTATAGATTATATAATACAAGGATATTAGTTACATAACATGTATAAATCAGGATTGTTCCTAATAAATTATGGGGACATATATATATATATAAAAAGTAGTGGTGACGTATATAGACTATAAAAATGTTCTAAGTGCCATATCCATGTGAGTTCATTGTGTAAGCACTAACCTAATATGTATTAAGTGTTATATTTAATTGACAACATCCTTATAGATTTTATAATGCAGTCAGAGTTATTCATAATAAAGTGTGGGGACATATGTGAATAAAGTGTTGATAGCATAAATGAACTATAATAGTATTCTAAATGCCATATCCGTGTGTCGGCCAACCCTGACCTAGTGTATGCAAATACAAATATGTGAATGTATATATATGATGATAGTGTAACAATAAGAATATCAAATCCATGTCATGTGATATAAACTCTATTTGCTATAAGATGATATATATAAATCTGACGGCTAGATTAATAGGCCAATATTAAAGGAGAGGAAATCAGTCCTTTTCCAAATTGTATTGGCTCTTGGATAATTTGTTAAAAAGTATCATGAGCCTGAATGAATTATTAGGTTCAAATGATAAGAAAATAGTTTCTGATAGGCAGTGAACAGGTGTTACACTCTCATTGCATATAAGCGGACCTGTTAATCCGCGCTATACTACAACTTTTAGATGACTGAATAGGTAAAGTCGGGCACTTCACATGATGCAATATCTATCACTAGATTGGATTGTGGTTGGTGTGGTGTCCGCTAAACTGGATTTACGCATTGTGAATGGTTACTGATTATATTATACGCATGTGCATTTGTCATGTAATGATTGACAGATGAGTTCACACGCATGCGCATTCACAACTAGAGAACGCCGAAGGAAACAAAAATACAGACAGATCCGTGTTTGGATATAAAGTATGTACCCCTTGTAAGTCTAATTAAATATGTCTTATCTGCAAATACAAACAATCTCAGTTTATACTGCTCAGTAGAATGAACTTATATAAATAATACTATATACTTAACACAGCTAATTACAAAACTGCTACTGTGTTTGGTGGTGTCCAACAGGATTTTTCTCTGTGTATGCATGATATACCCACAGGAGATAATAATGATGAAAAATATGTATGATCATTGAGAATAATTATATATTAGAATGTTATGTTTTGTTGTATTGTATATGTCATTCAACACAGTGAATGCTGATAGGATGTAATCATAGGGATTTGCTCTCTGCCACTCCCTTAAACATGTGTGTTCAATTAAGTTGATTCAAATGTGGGTTATAAATAGCAAGTGTTTTAGTTACATTTTATAAGCCTGATGAAACAGCTTGTTGCTGAGAAACGCGTCGCTTGTTTTTATTGTTTTACAAAGTAAAATATTATTTTTTTTATAAACACTTGCTATTGTGTATTATTTGGACCTATTCTGGTCCCCTGGATTTTTGCTGATTGCCTCCTGTGAGAACCTTGCCATAGTCTGTTGGGTGACTGTATTGATCCCTTCCTGCCTGATTAGCATCAATGGAGATGCTTTACCAAATGTGAGTATATTTTCAAGTATATACAACATCATCTTCTGGTTCAAAACTGTACTAGGCCATATAGGCACCTCTGTGTCTGCTTATCTCTTTATCATAGAAACACACCACTCTGTCCAAGAGGTCGGTCTGCTGGGTGACTGTGATTGATCCCAGACTGCTTCTGTTGCACTAACTGGAGTGCTTCCAAAATTGTGAGTTTGCATTGGCATCATTAAATCACATCCACTCTGCTGAACAAACAATATTGGGCCATGTGGCGCATCTGTCTCTCTTATGTTTTAGTTGTAATCATATACACAGGGAAATTCACACAGACTTCCACTTCTGAAAGATGGTGAAATAGATTCTCAAGAATCCGGAATAAGGATTTGCAGGTACAGGTCCACTTGTGGAAAGAATAACCTTTGACTGTAATCCAAAATAGTAGTTTGCAAAACAGGAACACAAACTGGCTCAGGTAAAGGTAGTTACACTACAAAATACTAAGCAAGGAGCCACAGGAAATGGTGGGATTTATAACCTAAGCAACCAATGACAAAGTTCCTATGCAAATCCCTGCTTAAAGACACAGTAACCCTGACACCTTTGGACAGACAAGATGAAAGTGGAGATGTTTGGCCATAATGCACAGTGCCATGTTTGGCAAAAAACAAACACAGCATATCAGCACAGACACATTATACCAACTGTCTAGCACGGTGGTGGAGGGGTGATGATTTGGACTTGTTTTGCAGCCACAGGACCTTGCCATCTGTTTGACAGCTAAAGCTTGGCTGAAATTGGGTCCTGCAACAGTACAATGATCCCAAGCACACCAGCAAATCTACAACAAAATGGCTGAAAAAGAAAATAATCAAGGTGTTGAAATGGCCCAGTCAAAGTCCAGACCTCAACGAGATTGAAATGCTATGGCAGGACCTTAAGAGAGCTGTGCATAAACTAATGCACGCAAACCTCAATGAACTAAAGCAACATTGTGAAGAAGAGTGGGACAAAACTCCTCCACAATGATGTGAGAGACTGATAAAGTCATACAGAAAACGATTACTTCAAGTTATTGCTGCTAAAGGTTGTTCTACAAGCTATTGAATCAAAAGGTGTCATTAGTTTTTCATACATGGCTTCTCCATTTTGGCTTTATTTTTGTTAAATAAATCATGACACGGTGTAATATGTAATTTGTTGTTGTTCATCTGAGGTTGTATTTACCTAATTTTAAGACTTGCTAAGGACCAGATGATTGTTATTATGTCCTGATACCTAAAACTATAGAATTCAAGGAGGGTATATTTTCTTTCTCACATGAGTGTAAAGTGGGTTTCCTGAAACCAGCTATAAAGTGCTCTCTTCTTCAGATAAATAAAAACATAAAATAGTTTAGTTAAACATATGAACAGCTTGCCCAGAATTAAATTAGTAGCGACCAAATATTTGTGCCAGGCAAGCTACAGTAAAAGATATGAATTTAATAATAATTTTACTTCCTCCACAATTATTTAATCCAATTAAAATTATATGAAAATGTGAAATGTGACAAAAAAATCGTTATTGACTACAGAGCTTTTAAAAAATACATTTTTAAACAGAAGTAAGTTGAATAAGTTAAATCATGCTGTACATTGGTACAACGGTTAAATTGCATTGGTATGTATTCCTATTTATTCTTTTACTGCATCTTTCTACCAAGATTAAAAAATACATTTATGAAAAAAGTCAAATGCCCATACTCAGCAGGGATTCATCTTAAAAAGGGCTTTTAAATATCAGCCTAAGAATAAGCATAAAAATTAATTATAAAAAGGTTATCTTGACCATAAAACAGATCAACGAGCAAATTGACAAATTAAAGTTTTTTAAAAGAGCATATTTTGCAGTACTCCTACAAATCATATGTGTATTTATATATTGCAATTCATTATGTTTTGTAATATGTATGTGTGTATAGTATAGTTATATAAAACAATATAGTTCTGTGTTTCAAAATGGAATTTGGATGGTGATTTTCATAGACATTATTTTAATGTTGCATTTTGCTATTTTTAAAAAAAATATAATTTTACATTAAATAAAATCCTTTCTGTAGTTTTGGCTTTAGGAATGACTAAATTGTCAAAATATATAAGTGCTGTTAAGTCAATTACTATTAGTGGCATATCACACTTGTGGCAAATCAAGCTATGATACTGTTAGTTGATTTTAAAGGGACATGACACCCACACTTTTTCTTTCATGATTTAGAAAGAGAATGCAATTTTAAACATCTTTCTAATTTACTTATATTATCTAATTTGTTTTATTCTCTTGATATTCTTTGCTGAAAAGCATATCTAGATATGCTCAGGAGCTGCTGATTGGTTGCTGCACATAGAAGCCTCGTGTGATTGGCTCACCATGTGCATTGCTTTTTCTTCAACTAAGGATATCTAAAAAAAATTGCAAAATAAATAATAGAAGTAAATTGTAATGTTGTTTAAATTTCTATTCTCTATCTGAATCATGAAAGAAAGATTTTGGGTTTAGTGGCCCTTTAATCAATGTAGATTGCAAGTAAACTAATACAGGAGCGACACATTGATAAGGAAGCATAACACAGCCCTCTGTACTTCATTAGTAGCTAGAGATGTTGGGATTCAGCTGTATTGTTTCAGAAACGTTTTTAACTTTTCCCCGATGTAAGAGTATTTGTTTTTAATTTTAAGCGCAAACTCCTCTGAATATATATATATATATATATACTGTATATATGGTGTATATATATATACTGTATATATGGTGTATATATATATATATTTATATTTATATTTATTTTTACTTATTTTTTGCTCAAGTTTGATGCTGTTTCTCCATGGATATATTTTAAGTTACAAATTTAGTATAGTATTTTATGCATAGAATAGATACAAGATGATTCTGTGGTTGTATGCTATAAATGCTGACTTTATATTTATAAAGCTTTCCGCTTTTACTGCACATTTAAATGAAATGTGGAAAGCTAGTGTGCATTTGAATATGTATTTTTCAGCTTGCAGTCCGGACTTGATTTGTGATGAAGCGCTTGCACTGATTTGATATATGTTTCAGCAAGAATTTAGTTAATGCTTTGGTTATTTCCAGAAGAAAATGCAAGCTTTAAATAATTGCTGGCCACATGCACAAATATTGTAATTTGATATGGATACTGAGTATGCAAACATAAATATGAAATCATTTAGTATCGTTACTTTTTCACCTTTATGGCAAAATAATGTTTAAATAATATTTACTGATTATTAATAAGAAACCATTTGTTCGTGAAAATAAAGTGATTAAAATGCTTTCTTAGATAGCTGAAGACTAAAATATCAGTATATGTCTATGGTGCCTAAAACTGAAATGATTAAAAATGAAAGACCATGTATTTTTCATGATAATTCAAACTTCTTACATTACAATAGAAACATTAGAAATGTGATACCTGTTAAGTTAAATGGGTGATTATGATTAATATTTTTTATGCATGGTTTATACACAAGCAGAGCTCTAGAGAAGGTCATTTGTTTGTGAACAGCCTTCACCTAAATGTAAATAGAGGCAAATCTCTAATTCGGTATGTTATCTCATTATGAGATAGAAAAGTTCAGAAGCGTATAGATACGATAGTTAATACCTGACTTCTATGAAGAAAGGCTAAGGTTAAAACCCATTTAAAGGGACAATCGAGTCCAAAATAAACTCTCATGATTCAGATAGGGCATGTAACAAATTTCCAATTTCCTTTTATCGCCAATTTTGCTTTGTTCTCTTGGTATTCTTAGTTGAAAGCTAAACTTTGGAGGTTTATATGCTAATTTCTTAGACCTTGAAGGCTTCCTCTTATCTGAATGCATTTTGACAGTTTTTTCACCACTAGAGGGTGTTACTTCATGTGTGTCATATAGATAACATTGTGCCAACGCACGTGGAATTATCTAGGAGTCAGCACTGATTGGCTAAAATGCAAGTCTGTCAAAAGAACTGAAATAAGGGGGCAGTTTGTAGAAGCTTAGAAACAAGGTAATCACAGAGGTAAAATGTTTATTAATATAACTGTGTTGGTTATGCAAAACTAGGGAATGGGTAATAAAGGGATTATCTATCTTTTAAAACAATAACAATTCTGGTGTAGACTGTCCCTTTAAGGCTGTTAATTATTTTTAACAAGCAAAACCTATGCAGAAATTCACTGCTAATGCAGGCTTCAATGTTCCTGTACAAGGTGTGAAAAGACTAGGTTCTCTGTTTGAGTACCCATAAAGCATTGGTACTAAAGATTGTGTTGTAATTTGTAGCAGAAAATGAGGTTAAGAGCATATGTGTTTTAAAGGTGTTATAGTAATGTGCTTACCATAACATTTAACAACTTTACCTTTTTTCATCTGGCTGGTGTAAAACAGTTAATATTTAATGTCACTGAAATTCATATTTCCCTTCTGTGGCTGAGCGTAAAATCTTTACACCTTTGAGTTTAAGCCAATGTAAAGAAAAGTTGGGGATTTTCAGTTTAGCAGCAATCAACAGCTAATAGAGACATTACTAAAATGCAGACAAAACATTAATAAGATCCTAAACAATAATTTGTAGCTATCATAGAAGGTAATAGCTGTCACTGTTAATTGTCAGGTGTTGCTGGTAACTTAATTGACAACAGATTTTTAGCAACATAGTTGTTGATGGCTACTTGTCCTGTCAAAATAACTGACTGGAATAAAAAGAACACAAACTAAAAAGGAAAGTTAATTGTCCATAACAATTGTCATCACAATGAACCAGAAAACTATCCAATGTGCCAAAGTTAAATCAGGATTTTGTATACCCACTCTAATGATTTGTAAAATAAAATACTAGGATAACCAATACAAGACCTATTACAACAACGGTATATTACCTTACCTATCTGTAAAAACTCACTGAAAAATGTATATGTATGAGCTGTGTGTACAGCAAGTTATAGAGATTTTTTATTAACTCATGAGTAACTTATTAATGGACCAATAAGCACGTTGTAATTAAAAGTTTCTTGTATTTGAATGATAAATTGACATATTAGGTGAATGTAAAACATACATTCCAGCGCTGTAGAATCTTAAATGTATTCTGTATAATTTAATATACTCTCCACAAATTAAATAAAATAACAATTAGTGAGTTAATACAAATAATAGTATTTTAAAGAGTATTAGGCAGCCAAAACCAAGTTGATTTTAAACGTAATCTTTTAAAACCAGTGAACATTGTTCAAAATATATTTAGACTTCGGCAATACCTTTGACATTCATGTGACATATGTATTAACGGGACCGTCTAGTCCAAAACAAACTTTTATTATTCAGATAGGCTAGGGCACGCAATTTTCCAATTTACTTATATGACCAATTTTGCTTTGTTCTCTTGGTATTCTTAGTTGTAAGCTAAATCTAGGAGGTTCATATGCTAATTTATAAGACTTTGAAGGCCGCCTCTTAGCTCAGGGCATTTTGACAGTTTTTCACCACTAGAGGGTGTTAGTTCATGTGTTTCATATAGAAAACACTGTGCTCATGCCTGTGGAGTTCCTAGGAGCCGCACTGATTGGCTAAAATGCAAGTCTGTCAAAAGAACTGAAATAAGGGGCATTTTGCAGAGGTTTAGATACAATGTATTATTATAACTGTGATGGTTGTGCAAAACTAGGGAATGGGTAATAAAGGGATTATCTATCTTTTAAAACAATAAATATTCTGGTGTAGACTGCCCCTTTAATAAATGTTGACCTAGGCAGCTGGCTGATTTGCCCAACAACAGAATATCAAAAATAATGTTTGCTTCAGCACAACTGTATAAAAAGCTAATAGAGACTTTTTGCTTTTTACACAGTTGGGCTGCTGGAAATATTATTTTGTATATTCTTTGGGGTAAACACACCCATAGGCAGCCTGCACACTGCTTTAGTTGTTTACATTTGATACTGCCCTGCTATTTGTGTTTTGCCCAATTACAAATACAGCCATGACATGGGGACTTTTTAGAGGTTATCATATAAGCGTAGATTCAGCCAGTCTTGGAATTTTATAGCATTTTGTGATTCTACAGCATTAACCGATTTTTTATCTTTTAGTTATTCTGCATATATAGCTGTTCTGGGTCTCATTTCCTTCTAAGTATTACTGCACATGGCAATTTATTTATTAAAGTTGCTGCTCTTTCTGGCAGTTTTAATTTTGTAGAAGGTGTCTTTAAGTTATATCTTGTAGAGGCAACTACTATATAGATAACGATCTTATAAATTGATATTAAACCGTTGTATAGAATCAAGATGACTTTAATGTGAAAGCATATTTAGACTGGTCCTTTAAAGGGCAATTAAGCACATTGAGATTGTCTAATTACATGTTTAATTATGTGTAATAAAAAAAAAATCTCATGATGTTTTCATTATTTATTTTGTCCCCTTTTCCTGTAATTAATGTGGAAAAATGTGGGCTTTCCCTTTCTTGACAGAAATGCTTAATTTAGATAGAAATACATTTTTAAACAACTTTCCAATTTAGTTATATTATCAATGTTGCTTTGTTCTCTTAATAGCCTTTATTGAAGGAGCAGCAATTCACTTCTGGGAGCTAGATGAGCATATCAAGTAAGCCTATGACAAGAGGCATTCACCAATCAGCAGCTAACTCCAAGCATTGTTTTGTTGTTCCTGTGCCTATGTAGGTATTCTTTTCAACAAAGCATAGCAAGATAGCTAAGCAAATTACATAACAGAAGTACACTGGAAAGCTGTTTAAAATGACATGCTCTATGTAAATCATAGAAGAAATTTTTTTTGGTTTCATATTCCTTTAACACTGCTATATCCCACACAGTCATTGGCTGCTCAGTGACCCATTTATACCTGTCCCTAATATGGCAGCATCCATTCCTTTATTGACAAGTAAATGGTACACTTAGGGCTAGATTACAAGTAGCGTGCAAGCGATATATATTTTTAAATCACGATTAAAGACTAAAGTGAGAGCACAATCCAAATTAATATTTAATGATGCGTTCCACTGTGTATTTACTGTAAATATTTAACATTCCAATGTTCTTCATATACAGGAATAAGGTATTTTTATTGTAAATACTGATATTTATATATATATATCTGTATATACCTATATATACATCTAATATATAGCTGTATATAAATCCCATAGATATATAGATATACAGGGAGTGCAGAATTATTAGGCAAATGAGTATTTTGACCACATCATCTTCTTTATGCATGTTGTCTTACTCCAAGCTGTATAGGCTCGAAAGCCTACTACCAATTAAGCATATCAGGTGATGTGCATCTCTGTAATGAGAAGGGGTGTGGTCTAATGACATCAACACCCTATATCAGGTGTGCATAATTATTAGGCAACTTCCTTTCCTTTGGCAAAATGGGTCAAAAGAAGGACTTGACAGGCTCAGAAAAGTCAAATATAGTGAGATATCTTGCAGAGGGATGCATCACTCTTAAAATTGCAAAGCTTCTGAAGCGTGATCATCGAACAATCAAGCGTTTCATTCAAAATAGTCAACAGGGTCGCAAGAAGCGCTTGGAAAAACCAAGGCGCAAAATAACTGCCCATGAACCTAGAAAAGTCAAGCGTGCAGCTGCCAAGATGCCACTTGCAACCAGTTTGGCCATATTTCAGAGCTGCAACATCACTGGAGTGCCCAAAAGCACAAGGTGTGCAATACTCAGAGACATGGCCAAGGTAAGAAAGGCTGAAAGACGACCACCACTGAACAAGACACACAAGCTGAAACGTCAAGACTGGGCCAAGAAATATCTCAAGACTGATTTTTCTAAGGTTTTATGGACTGATGAAATGAGAGTGAGTCTTGATGGGCCAGATGGATGGGCCCGTGGCTGGATTGGTAAAGGGCAGAGAGCTCCAGTCCAACTCAGACGCCAGCAAGGTGGAGGTGGAGTACTGGTTTGGGCTGGTATCATCAAAGGTGAGCATTTGGGGCCTTTTCGGGTTGAGGATGGAGTCAAGCTCAACTCCCAGTCCTACTGCCAGTTTCTGGAAGACACCTTCTTCAAGCAGTGGTACAGGAAGAAGTCTGCATCCTTCAAGAAAAACATGATTTTCATGCAAGACAATGCTCCATCACACGCGTCCAAGTACTCCACAGCGTGGCTGGCAAGAAAGGGTATAAAAGAAGAAAATCTAATGACATGGCCTCTTTGTTCACCTGATCTGAACCCCATTGAGAACCTGTGGTCCATCATCAAATGTGAGATTTAGAAGGAGGGAAAACAGTACACCTCTCTGAACAGTGTCTGGGAGGCTGTGGTTGCTGCTGCACGCAATGTTGATGGTGAACAGATCAAAACACTGACAGAATCCATGGATGGCAGGCTTTTGAGTGTCCTTGCAAAGAAAGGTGGCTATATTGGTCACTGATTTGTTTTTGTTTTGTTTTTGAATGTCAGAAATGTATATTTGTGAATGTTGAGATGTTATATTGGTTTCACTGGTAAAAATAAATAATTGAAATGGGTATATATTTGTTTTTTGTTAAGTTGCCTAATAATTATGCACAGTAATAGTCACCTGCACACACAGATATCCCCCTAAAATAGCTAAAACTAAAAACAAACTAAAAACTACTTCCAAAAATATTCAGCTTTGATATTAATGAGTTTTTTTGGGTTCATTGAGAACATGGTTGTTGTTCAATAATAAAATTAATCCTCAAAAATACAACTTGCCTAATAATTCCGCACTCCCTGTAAATATATATGCAAAATATAAAGTGTTTAACGCATATTTTACATTCCTATGTTCTTTATATAGAAACAAATTTAATTTTCATTTTATATATATATTTATATACAAATATATGATAATGTTAATATAAAATATATATCTATACCTATATATCTATAATAATAAATATACAGGTATATATATATATACATATATATATATATATATATATATATGTATTTAAAATAAAAATAACATATTCCTGTATGTGAATGTGAAGTACATTGAAATGTTAAATATTAATAACCCCTGTCAGGTTAGCGTCAGAGCAAAAACTGGTATTTTTTTTCATCTATGCTCTCCATTGAAGTCTATGGGGTGAATGCATTAGCGTGGTTGCAATATTCAAAGTCCTGAGGTTAGCGCACATTGGGTTTCGCTCACACGGAAAACTTTTACTTTTTAACTTGTAATATGAGCGCTAACCCGTGCGCGCAAAAAGATTACTTCTAGCGTTCCACTTGCAATGTAGCCCTTATTTTTTCAGTACTTATTACTGAAATTAATATTTAGTACTCATTACTACTAATTTAAATTTGTGAGACGTATGTACAGTTGTAGTAAGCACACACACTAAAAGCTAGACTTGTGCAGCCAGCAAAACTTCAGTTTGTCCGAATATTTTTTGGAACAAATATTCAGGGAAATTAGATAGATAGATGATAGATAGATAGATAGATAGATAGATATAAACTTATATATAACATACCAAATAGTCACATTCTGTGGTATGCACTATTGCCTCTTGTGTTTTTTAACTAAATAATAGTGTTGCTGTTGGGGTACTTAGGGAATATATTTATGCCTGTAGGGGTACAATTTACTTCTATTATCACATTTTATTCTTTCTACTGGTACTTAAGTAGGTGTACTTAGGTAGTCTCAGGAGTGTGCATGTTTTATGAGCACTATGTGGCAGCAGTGTTTGCAACATGTCTGTAGCAATATACATTGTTGCAAGCACTTCTGCCATATAGGGCTCGATATATCAAGCCTTCTTCTCCCCCCTTTGACTGCAGGTTCAAACAAGAGAACCTTCAGTCAAGATTTATCAAACTAGACCGCTGCATCCCTACTCTGCTCTCAATCTCCCCCCGGTTTTGTCTGACTGGGACGTGGCGCGTGATTGGCTGTGTGTGGGCAGTGGGCGGGGTTGTATGGAAATGCACAGGAGCGCTCGTGTGCAAGGGTAGCCAGAGGAGAAGTCGGATGGATAGAGGTGAATATTTCTGCCCCTGTCTGCCTGTGGATGATAAATGGAACCCATACGCCTAGATTTAGAGTTCTGCGTTAGCCGTCAAAAGCAGCATTAAGGAGTCTTAACGCTGCTTTTGGCCGCCCGCTGGTATTTAAAGTCAGACAGGAAAGGGTCTACCGCTTACTTTCAAGCCGCGACTTTTCCATACCGCGGATACCCTTACGTCAATTGCGTATCCTATCTTTTCAATGAGATCTTCCTAAAGCTGGTATTTAGAGTCTTGGCTGAAGTGAGCGGTAGACCCTCTACCGACAAGACTCCAGCTGCAGAAAAAAGTCAGTAGTTAAGAGCTTTATGGGCTAACGCCGGTTTATAAAGCTCTTAACTACAGTGCTCTAAAGTACATTAACACCCATAAACTACCTATGTACCCCTAAACCGAGGCCCCCCACATCGCCGCCACTATAATAAAAACTTTTAACCCCTAATCTGCTGACCGCACACCGCCGCCACCTACATTATCCCTATGAACCCCTAATCTGCTGACCCTAACATCGCCGACACCTACATAATATTTATTAACCCCTAATCTGCCCCCCCAACATCGCCGCTACCTAACTACACTTATTAACCCCTAATCTGCCGACCGGACCTCGCCGCCACTATAATAAATTTATTAACCCCTAAACCGCCAAACTCCCGCCTCGCAAACCCTATAATAAATAGTATTAAACCCTAATCTGTCCTCCCTAACATCGCCGCCACCTAACTTCAAGTATTAACCCCTAATCTGCCAACCGGACCTCGCCGCTACTCTAATAAATGTATTAACCCCTAAAGCTAAGTCTCACCATAACACCCCCCTAAGTTAAATATAATTTTAATCTAACAAATAAATTAAATCTTATTAACTAAATTATTCCTATTTAAAACTAAATACTTACCTATAAAATAAACCCTAATATAGCTACAATATAATTAATAATTACATTGTAGCTATTTTAGGATTTATATTTATTTTACAGGCAACTTTGTATTTATTTTAACTAGGTACAATAGCTATTAAATAGTTATTTACTATTTAATAGCTACCTAGTTAAAATAATTACAAAATTACCTGTAAAATAAATCCTAACCTAAGTTACAATTAAACCTAGCACTACACTATCAATAAATTAATTAGATAAATTACCTGCAATTACATACAATTAAATAAACTAAACTAAATTACAAAAAAAACAAAACACTAAATTACAAAACATAAAAAAAGATTACAAGAATATTAGGCTAATTACACCTACTCTAAGCCCCCTAATTAAATAAAAAAGCCCCCCAAAATAATAAAGGTCCCTACCCTATTCTAAATTAAAAAGTAACCAGCTCTTTTACCAGCCCTTAAAAGGGCTTTTTGCGGGGCATGCCCCTAAGTAATCAGCTCTTTTGCCTGTAAAAAAAATATACAACCCCCCCAACATTAAAACCCACCACCCACATACCCCTGCTCTAACCCAAACCCCCCTTAAATAAACCTAACACTACCCCCCTGAAGATCTCCCTACCTTGAGTCCTCTTCACCCAGCCGGGCCGAAGTCTTCATCCGATGGGGCAGAAGAGGACATCCAGACCGGCAGAAGTCTTCATCCTATCCGGGCAGAAGAGGACATCCGGACCGGCAGACATCTTCATCCAAGCGGCATCTTCTATCTTCATCCATCCGACGATGAGTGGCTCCATCTTCAAGACCTCCGGCGCGGAACATACTTCTTCCCCCGACGACTACCCGATGAATGAAGGCTCCTTTAAGGCACGTCATCCAAGATGGCATCCCTCGAATTCTGATTGGCTGATAGGATTCTATCAGCCAATCGGAATTAAGGTAGGAAAAATCTGATTGGATGATTGAATCAGCCAATCGGATTGAGTTTGCATTCTATTGGCTGATCGGAACAGCGAATAGAATGCGAGCTCGATCTGATTGGATGATTGGATCAGCCAATCGGATTGAACTTGAATCTGATTGACTGATTTAATCAGCCAATCAGATTTTTCCTACCTTAATTCCGATTGGCTGATAGAATCCTATCAGCCAATCGGAATTCGAGGGACGCCATCTTGGATGACGTCACTTAAAGGAAACTTCATTCGTCGGGTAGTCATCGGGGAAGAAGGTTGTTCCGCGCCGGAGGTCTTGAAGATGGAGCCGCTCCTCGTCGGGTGGATGAAGATAGAAGATGCCACTTGTATGAAGATGTCTGCTGGTCCGGATGTCCTCTTCTGCCCGGATAGGATGAAGACTTCTGCCGGTCTGGATGTCCTCTTCTGCCCCATCGCATGAAGACTTCGGGCCGGCTGGGTGAAGACGACTCAAGGTAGGGAGATCTTCAGGGGGGTAGTGTTAGGTTTATTTAAGGGGGGTTTGGGTTAGAGTAGGGGTATGTGGGTGGTGGGTTTTAATGTTGGGGGGTTGCCCCGCAAAAAGCCCTTTTAAGGGCTGGTAAAAGAGATGGTTACTTTTTAATTTAGAATAGGGTAGGGACCTTTATTATTTTGGGGGGCTTTTTTATTTTATTAGGGGGCTTAGAGTAGGTGTAATTAGCCTAATATTCTTGTAATCTTTTTTTTTTTTGTAATTTAGTGTTTGTTTTTTTTTGTAATTTAGTTTAGTTTATTTAATTGTATGTAATTGTAGGTAATTTATTTAATTAATTTATTGATAGTGTAGTGTTAGGTTTAATTGTAACTTAGGTTAGGATTTATTTTACAGGTAATTTTGTAATTATTTTAACTAGGTAGCTATTAAATAGTAAATAACTATTTAATAGCTATTGTACCTAGTTAAAATTAATACAAAGTTGCCTTTAAAAAAAATATAAATCCTAAAATAGCTACAATATAATTATTTGTTATATTGTAGCTATATTAGGGTTTATTTTACAGGTAAGTATTTAGTTTTAAATTGGAATACTTTAGTTAATAAGATTTAATTTATTTAGTTAGATTAAAATTATATTTAATTTAGGGTGGTGTTAGGGTTAGGGTTAGACTTAGCTTTAGGAGTTAATACATTTATTAGAGTAGCGGCGAGGTCCGGTCGGCAGATTAGGGGTTAATACTTGAAGTTAGGTGGCGGCGACGTTGGGGGGGGCAGATTAGGGGTTAATACTATTTATTATAGGGATTGCGAGGCGGGAGTGTGGCGGTTTAGGGGTTAATAACTTTATTAGAGTAGCGGCGAGGTCCGGTCAGCAGATTAGGGGGTTAAGTGTAGGTAAGATAGCGGCGACGTTGGGGGGGCAGTTTAGGGGTTAATAAATATAATATAGGGGTCGGCGATGTTGGGGGCAGCAGATTAGTGGTTCATAGGGATAATATAGGTTGTGGCGGTGTCCGGAGCGGCAGATTAGGGGTTAATAGTATAATGCAGGTGTCAGCGATAGCGGGGGTGGCAGATTAGGGGTTAATAAGTGTAAGGTTAGGGGTGTTTAGACTCGGGGTACATGTTAGGGTGTTAGGTGCAGACTTAGAGAGTGTTTCCCCATAGGAAACAATGGGTCTGCGTTAGGAGCTGAACGCTGCTTTTTTGCAGGTGTTAGGTTTTTTTTCAGCCCAAACTGCCCCATTGTTTCCTATGGGGGAATCGTGCACGAGTACGTTTTGCCAGCTTACCGCTACCGTAAGCAACGCTGGTATTGAGAGTTGAAGTGGAGCTAAGTTAGGCTCAACACACCCTTTTTTGAGCCTAACGCAGCCCCTCAGACAACTCTAAATACCAGCGTTGTTGGAAGGGTGCGTTGGGAAAAAAAGAAGCGTTAGCTACGCGGGTCTTTACCGACAAAACTCTAAATCTAGGCGATAGTGTTTAAGACACAGGCACATGCCTGAGCCTACCTAGTCAATTTTACAATTTAAAAAAAACAAAACAACGTTATACCTTTGGGAGAGAATGTAAAACATGCACACAAGTGTGACACTGGATACATTGTACTTAAATAAGAAACTCAAATCAAGTTTGACTAATTTTTTTGTGCATGTTAAATTTTTAATATAGTGCAAACTTTAAAGGTACAGTCAACATTTTTATTGTTTAAAAAAAATAGATAATCCTTTTTTTAACCATTCCACAGTTTAGCATAACTGTTATATTATTACACCTTTTTACCTCTGTGATTACCTTGTATCTAAGTCTCTGCAGACTGCCCCCTTATCTCAGTGCTGTTTACAAACTTGCATTTCAGCCAGTTAGTGCTGACTCTATCTGCACAGGAGTGAGCATAATGCTATCTCTATGGCACCCATTAACTTGTACTGTCTAACTGTAAGAAACTGTGTCAAACTGCACTAAGATAAGCAGCCTTCAACTTAGAAATCAGTTTATGAGCCTACCTATGTTTAGATGTCAACAAAGAAAATTGAGAGAACAAAGCAAATTTGATGATAAAAGTAAATTGGAAAGTTGTTTAAAATGGCATGCCCTATCGGAATCCTAAACATTTTATTTTTACTTGACTGTCCCTTTAAGGGAAATATGCTTAACTGTTTATTTATGCATTTCATAAATACATTTTCATCACCAGCTATTCTTTTATAATTTAACTTTTATGTTACCAGATTTCTATTGGGTGAATCTGGCACTGGATGACGTTTGCTTTTGATAGACTTGGGCTTAATTTCACTCAGAAAACCACATCAATAACCTGCAAAAGATTGTTGAAAGAAACGAAAAATTATGTAATGTACAAATTCATTACTCAATTACACTAGTAGCTTTTGCAAGTTTTAGGTTCAGCTAATTGGTCCTTATTTCAAATTTATTTTAGCATAAGTCAGGATACTGTGGTTGTGATAAAGACTAATGTCTTCACAGCAATCAATTTATCTATAGAGGATGATCCATCAATATGTATGTAAAGTGTTGAAGGAATTATGTTATGTAAGCCTTAGTTACAGATGTTGCTCATTACCTGAACTAGATTGATAATTTATTAATAGCGAGATAGCAAATGTACAAAAAATCTGTTTGGTAACAGCGTGAAAAATGTGAAACATACTAGTCAGACTATATTTTGTTACTCATTCTGCTTATGTGTAAAGTCACAATGAAGTTTTTTTTAATTTATCTTAGAAAAGAGAATTTAACCCCTTAATGACCGGACCATTTTTCAATTTTCTTACCCTTAAGGACTAGGGCTATTTTTACATTTCTGCAGTGTTTGTGTTTAGCTGTAATTTTCCTCTTACTCATTTTCTGTACCCACACATATTATATACCGTTTTTCTCGCCATTAAATGGACTTTCTATATATACCATTATTTTCATTATATCTTATAATTTACTATAAACAAAATTATAAAATATGAGGAAAAAATTGAAAAAAACACACTTTTTCTAACTTTGACCCCCAAAATCTGTTACACATCTACAACCACCAAAAAACACCTATGCTAAATAGTTTCTAAATTTTGTCCTGAGTTTAGAAATACCCAGGCCTAGATTTGGAGTTCAGCGGTAAAAGGGCTGCTAACGCTCCGCGGGCTTTTTTCTGGCCGCACCATAAATTTAACTCTGGTATCGAGAGTTTAATCAAATGCTGCGTTAGGCTCCAAAAAAGGAGCGTAGAGCATTTTTACCGCAAATGCAACTCTCGATACCAGAGTTGCTTACGGACGCGGCCGGCCTCAAAAACGTGCTCGTGCACGATTCCCCCATAGGAAACAATGGGGCTGTTTGAGCTGAAAAAAAACCTAACACCTGCAAAAAAGCAGCGTTCAGCTCCTAACGCAGCCCCATTGTTTCCTATGGGGAAACACTTCCTACGTCTGCACCTAACACTCTAACATGTACCCCGAGTCTAAACACCCCTAACCTTACACTTATTAACCCCTAATCTGCCGCCCCCGCTATCGCTGACCCCTGCATATTTTTTTAAACCCCTAATCTGCCGCTCCGTAAACCGCCGCAACCTACGTTATCCCTATGTACCCCTAATCTGCTGCCCCTAACACCGCCGACCCCTATATTATATTTATTAACCCCTAATCTGCCCCCCTCAACGTCGCCGACACCTGCCTACACTTATTAACCCCTAATCTGCCGAGCGGACCTGAGCGCTACTATAATAAAGTTATTAACCCCTAATCCGCCTCACTAACCCTATCATAAATAGTATTAACCCCTAATCTGCCCTCCCTAACATCGCCGATACCTAACTTCAATTATTAACCCCTAATCTGCCGACCGGAGCTCACCGCTATTCTAATAAATGTATTAACCCCTAAAGCTAAGTCTAACCCTAACACTAACACCCCCCTAAGTTAAATATAATTTTTATCTAACGAAATAAATTAACTCTTATTAAATAAATGATTCCTATTTAAAGCTAAATACTTACCTGTAAAATACATCCTAATATAGCTACAATATAAATTATAATTATATTATAGCTATTTTAGGATTAATATTTATTTTACAGGTAACTTTGTAATTATTTTAACCAGGTACAATAGCTATTAAATAGTTAAGAACTATTTAATAGTTACCTAGTTAAAATAATAACAAAATTACCTGTAAAATAAGTCCTAACCTAAGATATAATTAAACCTAACACTACCCTATCAATAAAATAATTAAATAAACTACCTACAATTACCTACAATTAACCTAACACTACACTATCAATAAATTAATTAAATACAATTCCTACAAATAAATACAATTAAATAAACTAGCTAAAGTGCAAAAAATAAAAAATATCTAAGTTACAGAAAATAAAAAAAATATTTACAAACATAATAAAAATATTACAACAATTTTAAACTAATTACACCTACTCTAAGCCCCCTAATAAAATAACAAAGCCCCCCAAAATAAAAAACTCCCTACCCTATTCTAAATTAAAAAAGTTACAAGCTCTTTTACCTTACCAGCCCTGAACAGGGCCCTTTGCGGGGCATGCCCCAAGAATTTCAGCTCTTTTGCCTGTAAAAGAATAAATACAATACCCCCCCCCCCCAACATTACAACCCACCACCCACATACCCCTAATCTAACCCAAACCCCCCTTAAATAAACCTAACACTAAGCCCCTGAAGATCTTCCTACCTTGTCTTCACCATACCAGGTTCACCGATCCGTCCTGAAGAGCTCCTCTGATGTCCTGATCCAAGCCCAAGCGGGGGCTGAAGAGGTCCATGATCCGGTCAAAGTCTTCATCCAAGCGGGGCAGAAGAGGATCTTCCATCCGATTGAAGTCATCATCCAGGCGGCATCTTCTATGGTCTTCCATCCGGAGCGAAGCGGCAGGATCCTGAAGACCTCCAGCGCGGAACATCCATCCGGACCGACGACTGAACGACGAATGACTGTTCCTTTAAGGGACGTCATCCAAGATGGCGTCCCTCGAATTCCGATTGGCTGATAGGATTCTATCAGCCAATCGGAATTAAGGTATGAATTTTCTGATTGGCTGATGGAATCAGCCAATCAGAATCAAGTTCAATCCGATTGGCTGATCCAATCAGCCAATCAGATTGAGCTCGCATTCTATTAAAGGAACAGTCATTCGTCGTTCAGTCGTCGGTCCGGATGGATGTTCCGCGCTGGAGGTCTTTAATTTATTTCGTTAGATAAAAATGATATTTAACTTAGGGGGGTGTTAGTGTTAGGGTTAGACTTAGCTTTAGGGGTTAATACATTTATTAGAATAGCGGTGAGCTCCGGTCGGCAGATTAGGGGTTAATAATTGAAGTTAGGTGTCGGCGATGTTAGGGAGGGCAGATTAGGGGTTAATACTATTTATGATAGGGTTAGTGAGGCGGGTTAGGGGTTCATAACTTTATTATAGTAGCGCTCAGGCCCGCTCGGCAGATTAGGGGTTAATAAGTGTAGGCAGGTGTCGGCGACGTTGAGGGGGGCAGATTAGGGGTTAATAAATATAATATAGGGGTCGGCGATGTTAGGGGTAACAGATTAGGGGTACATAGGGATAACGTAGGTGGCGGCGATTTGCGGTCGGAAGATTAGGGGTTAATTATTTTAAGTAGCTTGCGGCGACGTTGTGGGGGGCAAGTTAGGGGTTAAGAAATATAATATAGGGGTCGGCGGGGTTAGGGGCAGCAGATTAGGGGTACATAAGTATAACGTAGGTGGCGGTCGGCAGATTAGGGGTTAAAAATTTAAATAGAGTGGCGGCGATGTGGGGGGACCTCGGTTTAGGGGTACATAGGTAGTTTATGGGTGTTAGTGTACTTTAGGGTACAGTAGTTAAGAGCTTTATAAACCGGCGTTAGCCAGAAAGCTCTTAACTCCTGCTATTTTCAGGCGGCTGGAGTTTTGTCGTTAGAGCTCTAACGCTCACTTCAGAAACGACTCTAAATACCAGCGTTAGAAAGATCCCATTGAAAAGATAGGCTACGCAAATGGCGTAGGGGGATCTGCGGTATGGAAAAGTCGCGGCTGAAAAGTGAGCGTTAGACCCTTTAATCACTGACTCCAAATACCAGCGGGCGGCCAAAACCAGCGTTAGGAGCCTCTAACGCTGGTTTTGACGGCTACCGCCGAACTCCAAATCTAGGCCCCAATGTTTACATGTTCTTTTGCTGTTTTGCAAGTTATAGGGCAATAAATACAAGTAGCACTTTGCTATTTCTAAACCACTTTTTTTTTTCAAAATTAGCACTGGCTACATTGGAACACTAATATCTGTCAGGAATACCTGAATATCCCTTGACATGTAAATATATTTTTTTAGAAGACAACCCAAAGTATTGATCTAGGCCCATTTTGGTATATTTCATGCCACCATTTCACTGCCAAATGCGATCAAATTAAAAAAAATGTTCACTTTTTCACACATTTTGTCACAAACTTTAGGTTTCCCACTGAAATGATTTACAAACAGCTTCTGCAATTATGGCACAAATGGTTGTAAATGCTTCTGTGGGATCGCCTTTGTTCAGAAATAGCAGACTTATATGGCTTTGGGGTTGCTTTTTGGTAATTAGAGGGCCGCTAAATGCCGATGCGCACCAAACGTGTTTTATGCCCAGCAGTGAAGGGGTTAATTAGGGAGCATTGATCTAGGCCAATTTTGGTATATTTCATGCCACCATTTCATCACCAAATGCGAGCAAATAAATAAAACCTTTAAATTTTTCACAATTTTTCATGCCACCTTTTCATCACCAAATGCGAGCAAATAAATAAAACCTTTAAATTTTTCACAATTTTAGGTTTCTCACTGAAATTATTTACAAACAGCTTGTGCAATTATGGCACAAATTGTTGTAAAAGCTTCTCTGGGATCCCCTTTGTTCAGAAATAGCAGACATATATGGCTTTGGCGTTGCTTTTTGTTAATTAGAAGGCCGCTAAATGCTGCTGCGCACAACACGTGAATTATGCCCAGCAGTGAAGGAGTTAATTAAGTAGCTTGTAGGACACTGGCAGGGTTAATTTTAGCTTTAGTGTAAAGATCACCTCCCACCTGACACATCCCACCCCCTGATCCCTCCCAAACAGCTCTCTTCCCTCCCCCACCCCATAATTGTCCCCGCCATCTTAAGTACTGGCAGAAAGTCTGCCAGTACTAAATAAAAGGAGTTTTTTTTAATTTTATTTAAAAAAAAAATGTATTCATGTAATGGAGCCCTGCCTTAGCCCCCAACCTCCCTGATCCCCCACCAAACAGCTCTATAACCCTCCCTGCTACTTAATTGCCGCCATCTTTGGTACTGGCAGCTGTCTGCCAGTACCCAATTTGCCCCCAAAAACAGTATTTTCAAACTTTTCTGTAGTGTAGCAGCCCCCCCTCAATACCCCCAACCCCCCCTCCCAGATCTTTTTATATTTATTTTTTTTAAATGTTTTGAACTTTTTATTTTTTAACTTTTTTTCATTGGTGACAGTGGCTAATGTGCGCGCGCGCGCGCCCCCGCAGGCCCCCCCGCACGCTCCCGGCACCCAGTGTGCACATTGCAGTTACAGGAACTGGATGCCGGGTAGCGATGGGCCGCCTCCTTGCTACACTCCCCCCCCCCCAGAAAACAGCACCATCGTTACCAGTGCAGAGAGGGCCACAGAGTGGCTCTCTCTGCATCGGAGGCTTGTTAAAAGGTATTGCAGGATGCCTCCATATCGAGGCATCACTGAAATACCCTGAGAGCTGCTGGAAGCGATTGCGATCGCTTCCAGCACTCTGTAAGACAACTGACGTACCAGGTACGTCTATTGTCATTAACAGTTAGTTTTTGCATGACGTACCTGGTACGTCAGTTGTCATTAAGGGGTTAAAAATTTGTTTTTTTATGCTTTTGAAATATGTATAAGATTTCAAATCCTAAGCTACTAGCAAGGCTACAATGTTACTCGCCACTCCTGATCACCTGCTAACATCACACCCATTAGCTCATCCCCTCTTTGCATATGTTTAACCATTGTGAAACACATTGGGCCAGATTACAAGTGGAGCTCTAAATATAGCTTTTGTGAAAACGATATTTGCGCTCCACTGAGTAATACCAAAGCACACTGATGTTGACACTTGACAGCAATGCCAATGCAAGCTCCTGTTTACATGGCTGGTATGCATCGCGTTCACTAGCACATGCTTCCATAGGCTCCAAGAAAAGACAAAACAACTTAACATTGACAAAGGTCCGTTTATGGACCGAAATGCATTTGTGCTATTTTATGTTTGTGTGTCTGTAACTAGAGCCAGGAAGCCACAAATACATTTCCAGACCGATGCCGAGGTATCCTGATTATCGTCCGGGCATACATGGAATACGTATCACTGGGAGCTAACTGGTTTAAGTATATGAATATTTGTATTCCTATTCTGCAGTGGAGTATATATAATAGGGATTAGTTTAACCCTTATACTCACAACTGCAGTATTTTTTAATCAAATTTATTTAATTTATCTCTGATATACCTCAGTGGTTGAGAATCTAAATTATTTCTTAAGCCTGGATTTTTTAATGTGAAATTAAATAATTATATATTATATAGTGGATGATAAAGCCCCTTAAACCTCTATTCCTTTTTTCCCCCTTTTTTCTCTTTTCTTTTTGTAATTAATATCAGTAACCATTGGAGGTAGGGCGCACCTAATTTAGGTATCCCATGTATGGATCTTTATTAGCCCAATCCCACTTTAACTCGCACAGTGCCAGTTAATACACACATTTTTTTCTATAATAACCTCGTTTTGATGCCATCATACATGGCACAGATCCAAAGCACAGTGAAGGGGGTAAGTTGCACATCGATGGCAGCAAATTGTAAATATATATGTATATGCTTATATATATATTTATGTGTTAATACGTGTATATACAGATATTAACAAATAAATATATATGTATATGCTTATATATATATTTATGTGTTAATACGTGTATATACAGATATTAAACAAATAAATATATATGTATATGCTTATATATATATTTATGTGTTAATATGTGTATATACAGATATTAACAAATAAATATATATGTATATTAGCATATACATATATATGTACAGAGCACACACAGTTGCCATAGACCGCGATGTAAAGAGACTTTTCAGTGCCATTTTTTTTTTCTAACACCCCACAGTTACCGACTTTAGCCTCCAAAAACTGTCTGGTGCAGTTATCTTATTAAAAAATAAAAAGGCTACATTTTTTTAAATTTTTAGTAAAATACACACTACTGTATTTTGGGGGCATTTGGGGCACATTTAAAAGTGTTAATTGCTGCCATGAGCTCACGGTATAACCAGCCTCTTGAAATAGCTGATTATTTATTGTGTGCCCGCAATCTGGAAAATTTGCCTGTTTGCGGGCGCGCGATAAGTTAGCACTTCACTTGCAATCTAGCCTATAATCGTGCAGTTATTTTTAATATTTTTATACTTTATACCATAAAAAATTACAGACAGTAATAAATTAACAAAAATAAGAGCATTACAGTAAGCAGCATCAACTAGGGGTTCTGGGGAAGGAAACAGCTGGGTGAAAAAAGGAAGTTGTTGAACTGAGTGAGTGCAGAAAAAGAGTGCTCGTGGAAAGTTATAGCTGTTCTGGAGAATTTACCCTATAGAAAAGTGTATCTAATGATTTTTCTATAAAATTTCCTAGTCCGTTGGGAGTTTTGTAGATTTGATTAGCCATTCTAAAAAATTTTGATCAACCCCATAGAGGATCAATAATTCGAAAATTGCATGTTTTAAGAATGAGGGAATATACTATTTGAATTAAAAATGTCCATTTAAATAATATATACCGTTTTATTTTCTTGCATTGCAGCTGCATTTGGTAGCTAAAGGGTAAATTGGTAACAGTACAGAAACATATGAAAAAAACTGTGCAAAGGAGCACGCCACAAATACATATGCACACATATACACTCACATGTAAAGATAAACATTTGCACACACATATAAATCACATGTACACATGCACATATACACACACACATATAGACTCACATGTACACATACACATACATATACATCACATGTACACATGCACATATACACACACACATATAGACTCACATGTACACATACACATACATATACATCACATGTACACATGCACATATACACACACATATAGACTCACATGTACACATGCACACACATATACATCACATGTACACATGCACATATACACACACACATATAGACTCACATGTACACATACACATGCACACACATATACATCACATGTACACATGCACATATACACACACACATATAGACTCACATGTACACATACACATGCACACACATATACAATCACATGTACACATACACACATGCACACACATGCATATGCTGTCTACATTTATCATTGCACATTGCACAAGCAGTTCTTTTGAACTGCTTGTGCAATGCCATACCCTGCAGATTCCCGGCCAATCGACTGCTAGCAGGGTGTGTCAATCACCCCGATCTTATAGGATCAGGCGGATTAAAGACAGCAGCCTCAGAAGCAGCGGACAAGCTATGGAGCAGCGGTCTTTAGACTGCTGCTTCATAACTACTGTTTCCGACGAGCCTGAAGGCTCACGCCAAAACAGGGGCATCAAGCTCCATTTGGAGCTTGATTATTTGGCTCCATAGACTCACATGTACACATACACATGCACATATACACACACACATATGCACTCACATGTACACATACACATGCACATATACACACACACATATGCACTCAGATGTACACATACGCATGCACATATACACTCACATGTACACATACACATACACATGCACATATACACATACACATACACATGCACATATACACACACACATATGCACTCACATGTACACATACACATGCACATATACACACACACATATGCACTCACATGTACACATACGCATGCACATATACACTCACATGTACACATACACATGCACATATACACACACACATATGCACTCACATGTACACATACACATGCACATATACACACACACATATGCACTCACATGTACACATACACATGCACATATACACACACACATATGCACTCACATGTACACATACACATGCACATATACACTCACATGTACACACTCACATATACACTCACACATATGCACTCACATGTACACATACGCATGCACATATACACTCACATGTACACATACACATACACATATACACTCACACATATGCACTCACATGTACACATATACACACACACACACATATACACTCACATGTACACATACACACACACATATGCACTCACATGTACACATACACACACACACACACATATACACTCACATGCACATATACACACACACATATGCACTCACATGTACACATACGCATGCACATATACACTCACATGTACACATACACATGCACATATACACACACACATATGCACTCACATGTACACATACACATGCACATATACACACACATATGCACTCACATGTACACATACACATGCACATATACACACACACATATGCACTCACATGTACACATACACATGCACATATACACTCACATGTACACATACACATATACACTCACACATATGCACTCACATGTACACATACGCATGCACATATACACTCACATGTACACATACACATACACATATACACTCACACATATGCACTCACATGTACACATATACACACACACACACATATACACTCACATGTACACATACACACACACATATGCACTCACATGTACACATATACACACACACACACATATACACTCACATGTACACATACACACACACATATGCACTCACATGTACACATATACACACACACACACATATACACTCACATGTACACATACACACACACATATGCACTCACATGTACACATACACACACACACAAACTCCATATAGACTTACATGCATACATATACACATATATATATATACACATATATATACTCACATGTACACATACACACACATGCACACACAAATATACATTCACATACACACAAGCACACACACAAATATATACTCACATGCACACATACACATACATATACATTCACATATACACATACACACTCACATCTACACAGATGCATGCACACCTATAAATACAAACCCCATATAGACTTACATGCACATATATATATATACTCACATGCACACACACACACATACCTACATGTACACATACACACACATGTAGCAGATTCAAAATATTGATCACAAGCCTAGGACCCTGATGTATTGAATAAATGTCAATTTGAAACATATGGAAGCTGGAGTTGGAGTTTGATTTTATGCTGTAAGCTGTTGGACGTGGCAGATCCCAAACTCCGTGCCTATGAGGATATTTGTGTGCTGTTTTCCCACTTTTGTGTAAAATGTATATATACACACCATGCACAAATATACACTCAAATGTACACCCCACCCACATTGACACACATACACTCACATGTACACATACACACACTAACACATAAACACACAAGGACATGCACACATTGACACACATATATCCATGTATGTAAACATACGCAAATTCACACAGACACTCACATGTGAACTAACACACGCACATGAACTTTCAAGATCACCTACTGCTGACATCAATACTACAAATACCACATTGACATATTGTTAACAAATTTAATGGAGCTTAATAAGGTCACTTCCACAAATGGATATCAACTTCACATAAAGTACAATAGTGTCAATTCTTCCAAGCTGAATAGAGTGTATTGATTTGCTGTACTAAGCTTATGCCAATTTCATGATCTAATTGTCCATAATCGAGGCCCATAAGCCATAACTCAGCTCTGCTTTATCATTACAACACTCATCTCCTTATAATAGATGAAGCTTTCATAAGGAATTCATTAGAATGTCTTGTATTGGCTGAGATAAAAAAGAATTGCATTGTGCATTGTGAACACCGGTGCAGATTCTGCAAAAAATAGCTTATTAGTTTTAAACTAATCAAAAAAAAAACTTCACAAGAAAATACTATTTTAAGTTCATAAGCTATAAAATGGTTATGTCCATTGTGTGTAACATACTCAATAACATAATGATATGCAGTCATTTTACAGTAAATTTAATCCTTAAAGGGACACTAAACCCAATTTTTTTTCCTTCATGATTCAGATAGAGCATGCAATTTTAAGCAACTTTCTAATTTACTCCTATTATCAATTTTTCTTCGTTCTCTTGCTATCTTTATTTAAAAAGCAGAAATGTGATGCATAGGAGCCGGCCCATTTTTGGTTGAGAACCTGGGTTATGCTTGCTTATTGGTGAGTAAATGTAAGCCTCCAATAAGCAAGCACTATCCATGGTGCTGAACCTAAAATGGGCTAGCAGTTAAGATTTAGATTCCTACTTTTAAAATAAAGATAGCAAGAGAACAATGAAAAATTGATACTAGGAGTAAATTAGAAAGTTGCTTAAAATGTCATGCCCTATCTGAATCATGAATTAAAACATTTGGGTTCAGTGTCCCTTTAAATCAGGATATTATTTCTCAATGGGATTTTTTTTTAAGCTTTGTTTTTTTTTTGTCTCCTTCATATACCACTTACATGGTAAGATGTCCCCTTTAAAGAGAGAGTATGATAGATTACCCAAAGCCCCGGAATACCACCTCTTTCCTCATTAAAAGCTCCAACACTGAAGAGGGATAACACCTGAAACAAAAACTTCTGATTTACTTCTATTATCAAACTGACCCCATTATGTGGATATCTGTTGTTTAAGTTTCACTCTTTCCCATGACAGCTTGCTGAGTCGTGAGCACTCTATTTCATCAGTATTAGTATCAGTATTATACATAAAGGGTTAGATTTATCATGGTTCAAAATTCAGTTGTAGGCTCACTCAGGGTCGTTTACAGGCACACGCTAACTAAGCAGCCATTACGAGTGGCTGGTTAATGCTACCACAAGCTTGCGGTATCATTTAGCGCTAGCATTCTTTTACCAGAGATCAGATTTCTGGTTAATGAAAAAAATGTCCCCAAATTTGCCCCAAAATAAAGTGTAGAGTTCTTTTTTTAAAATAAAAAAATGTAGCATCTTTATTTTTTAAAATAATAACTTCACAAAGCAGTTTTAAGGGGTTAAAGTGTTAAATGCTCTGTGTTTTCTACACAAACATAATTTATATCAGAATATTAAGTAAATATATTTATGCTCATTTAATGTAACCTTTTGGTTACTGCTGAACTGGAAGAGATATTTATATTTTCATTCATCTATAGGCTGGCAGGAAAATAAATTTAGAATGCTGTTGAAATATTTGTGAATCTTCCTTCAAAAGATAAAAACTAATGTCTTCCTAACATCAGTAAATTGCAATCAGATCTCTCTCAGGATCAATAAGATGCCTTATGTTTTACATGTAGTACAAATCCCTTGGTAGTTGCACTATCTAAGATTTCAAAACTCTTCTTCAATGTCTGATCACAATCCGAAGGGAGCAAACAGATTAAATTGTCTTTCTATTAAATAATATGCATAAAAGACTTGAATTCACAAGCTTTAGTGATTACATTTTCACTCAAATAATCTTAAAGGTACATAGAACATCTTCAGTTGTAATTCGGGTTGCCACCTTTTCTGGAAAAAATACCGGCCACGTTAATTAGCATATATTAACATCAATAATTATACAGCATAAATCAGGCTGCTAGGACAGATTATAAATGATAATGTGTTTATAATTAGATTCCAATACAGTTAGAAGAAGTTTGACCATGATAGCATCTTTATTTCTATATTTAATCTTTATTTTCAACTTTGATCCGAACCATAAAAATACCACCCATGCCGGTAAAATACCAGCTGGGTGGCAACCCTAGTTGTAATACATGTGAAAATCCTGTATTTTACATTGATATATGTATTTATTTTTACGTGGAAACGCATGACTTTTTTGAAAATGCATGATACGAAAGTTGGGACTTCCACATATTTTCAAATCTATACATAAATGTAAATAAATATTTTTTAAACAAGAAAATAAAAATAAAACGTTAATGCCCAGATTACAAGTGGAAAGTAATAAGCCCCCTTTTCTAATAACCCCTAAACCGCCACATAGTTCACCTCAAAGCCTCCACTACACTATTAACCCTTAACCCGTCACATATCCCACCGCAAAGGCCCCTCTACTCTATTAACCCATAACCCGCTGCATAGCCCACCTTAAAGTTTACTCTACTTTATTAACCCCTAAACCACCACAACACCAACCGCAAAATACCCAGTAACAACTAAACCCCCTAACCAGCTACCCCCTAACCTAACACCCCTTAAATTACCCCCCTCAAAAAAAACTAAACATACCTGAAAAAAAAGAAACCTAATGTTACCTTAAAAAAACAAAAAGAATCTTTCCTGATAAATAAAATAACCTAACAACTACCATTACAGAAAAAAATTCAATTCAGCCAATAGAATTAAAGCTTTTTTCTATTGGCTGATTTTAATTTGAAATTTAAATTAAAAATTAGCCAATAGGAATGCAAGGGTACCCTTATATAAATTTGGTTCTTCACATTCAAAATTCAGTGTGTGGTTCGTGACTGCATGAAGAGGATGTCAGGGATGGAAGATAAGAAGATGGATGAAGATAAGAAGACGGCCAAAGGGAAGAAGCAATGCAAAGATGGACTGATGATACCTATAAAGGCCAAGGGGCGTGACTAACATGTGAGCAACGTGTATGGTTACCTGTATAAGTGCATAAGAAAAGTATTCTATGTTACCAATCACTAGGAACGAGAGAAGTGCATTCACATGGATAGTGAATATGGGAACAAGAAAAAACACCTGCCACATTGCCAGATCTAGAAACACATTGACACAGGTACTGCACATGAACATGAGCAAGTGCCCTCCTAAAAGATGGTCTTCGGACACCTCCTGGATGAATCAGATGAGCCGAATGAAATACTTGAAGGAGGGCATCTGCATGCAGATTGTCCACAGGCTCCCAAAAGAGCTCCTCATGACCATACACATTCCAGTGAATAAGGTACTCAAGGTACCACAACAGGCACAGGAGTTGAGTGAGTATGGGAAGGGAAAGGGTTAGAGACAAATCGTTTGAGGGGCTATGTATGAAATACAGGATGGATCTTGTAGGAGGCAGGCAGTTGTAAACGATATGTCACATGAGTTATCTGAGCTAAAACAGAGAAAGATCCCACAAATCAGCTCACAGTTTCTTGATGTGACAAGTGAGTCTCAGATTTGTTTGTGGATTGCCACACTTTATCTCCTACACAGTAAATTGGAGCAGGATGATGTCTACAATCAGCAAACAATTTTTGGGCCATTTTCATAGTCTTCTGAACAAGGGTATGTATATTTCTCAATTTTTGGAATATGTCTGATACTTCAGGCATAGAAGATATAGCAGGAGCAGGAAATAGCGCATGATGTGGGCCATAATTGCAGTAAAGGGAGTAAGAATAGTGGAATCCATCTGAGCATTGTTATATGCAAGTCTGCTACAGGCAAAAGATGATGCCAGCCATCCTGCAAATAAGTACAGTAACAACGTAGATATTGCTCCAAAGTTTGATTGGTTCTTTCCACCGGACCATTGCTTTGAGGATGGTATGCAATAGTGATAGAAGTCTGAATATGAAACAGAAAACAGAATTATTTCCAAAATTGTGAGGTAATTGTACTCCTCTGTAACAAAATATATCATGTGGTATTTGATGAAGTCTAACTATCACCTTTAAAAAAAATCTGAGGTTGTCTCTGCAACTTAAGGTAGATAGGTTAACAGAATAAAATGTGCCATTTTGGTTAGATGGTAAAAAAAACTATTATTATATTATTATGACCAGAGAAAGGAGGCAATTCCACAATGGAATCCATGGCTACTGAAGCTCAAGGTTTAGACGGTACAGGCAAAGGTATAAGAAGACCACATGAACTTGACACAGATTTCTTAGACCTGGCACACATTTCACAGAAAGAAACATACTTAGTAACTTGATTCTTTAAGCCAAGCCAACAGAAATGCCACTGTAGTAGATGGATGGTTTTGCTTATACCTGGATAACCTGCCAGTGAAGCATCCTGAACAATAATTTATCTAGTAGGAAAGGAGGAAGTACATATAATCTGTCCTGAAAAATGTACATTCTGCAGGTGGAACAGCTTGATCTTCAGTCAATTGTTGAATTTGAGACCACAGAGAAAAATAAGCAAAAAGGAAACAATGTGATGGGAGTAATTGACTCAGGATATCAGTCTATTTTAAGATTCAGGTTGGTAAGTAATATGAAATTGGAATCTAGAAAAAAAAAAACAATGCTCAACAAGCTTCTCATCTGTCTTGCTGAATAAAGGTATTTCAAAAGTTTGTAGTCTGTATATATGGTGAAATGATGTTCTGCCCCTTCCAAAAGGTGTCTCCACTCATCTAGTGCAGATTTGATTGCCAGCAGCTCATGATCCCCTACCTCATAGTTAACCTCAGCTGGAAACATAAAGAGAAATAGACACTAGGACGTAAACAATTCTGAGGTGTTTGGTGTTAAAATAGCACAGTTCAAACAGCATATTCTGAGGTGTCAACTTCCACAATACAAGGCAGGGAAGGATTTAGGTGAATCAGAATTGGGGCTTAAGTGAACAGATGCTTACTCTTATTAAAAGCTGTTTTAGTGTTCAATGGCCACACAAATGTTTCATTGGAGCTTGTAAGGGCTGTGAGAGGCATAATTTGTTGAGAACATGATAAATTTTCCAATAGAAATTGCCAAAGCCAATAAAACGTGAACCTCTTTTTTATCATGTAAGTATGTCCAATCTTTCATCAGAGACCTTTTTGGGATTTATTTGTAACAAGAGATAGAGAGAATTTAGAAGGGGCGCCAAACAGGGAGGCTATAGTACTTATGATGTTGTTTAAATGTGTTAATGAGTAGTTAATGGATTAGCCACAAGTTTGTTAGGAAATGAATGAATCACTCAGAAATAATGTATATATATATATATATATATATATATATATATATATATTATATATATATATATATATATATATATTATCGGGTTATCAAACACAAATTAGATACATAAATTAGGAAAACATCTGCGCATGTCCCTTTGAGCGCAAAATACAATTTAAAAAGCCTAAAGCACAATTTAAAATTATCTCGTGATATCTGTTAGACTAGTACATCCACTCGGAGGGCATCTAATAGAGCAATAGTAACATATAGTGGATTTTGGAAAGTCAATAAATATAGTGATACAGTATATCAGTGTAAAAACGAAAGTAGAATAAGAACACTTGTTAAGTGTGAATAGCAGAAATACAATGTATCAGTGCGAGAACAATAATAGTAGATAAAATAGACACTTATCGTGTGTGGATAGCAGGAAAAAAGAACGTTATTAGAGAGCGTTGCTAAAAAATACACTTCTAATGTGCAGATTACTTCTAATGTGCAAAATGTAAAGTGAAATGAGCTAATTGGCATAGCGAATAGGAGTAAAGCATGAAAACTATTGAGTAACTTGCTTAGAGTAGATGCTTATTTTGACTATATAAGTAAAAAGCGTTACAATAGTGTAACTGCGTGAAGAGAGAAGAGTTTATTTCCAATATTATTGGAAATAATGGATATTTTGATCAATATATATAATGTATATGGTAGGTAACTAAGAAGACACAGTATAGTGTGCGAAAAATCAGTGTGTTACCGTATATAGTAAATAATTTATAAAATAAAATATAGAAGAGACAGCGCTCTTCAAGTGAATATACGAAATATGATAACAATATATGAATGGATTGGCCAATCCGATACAAACATATGATATCAAAAAGCTACTGTAGAATATGTTATACAATGAGATATTAAAACCACAATAAAAATCCGAATAACAAAAAAAAAAAAAAAAAACCTGACTATAAACACATAAATAGAGACTGCTTTATTGGGGCAAAACCCTGACAGACCAGCCCGAATATTTGCTATAGATAGGTAAGCATAACTCCTATTTTTTGTTTGGAATGTTATTCGTAATTTTATTGTGGTTTTAATATCTCATTGTATAACATATTCTACAGTGGCTTTTTAATATCATATGTTTGTATCGGATTGGCCAATCCATTCATATATTGTTGTCATATTTTGTATATTCACTTGAAGAGAGCTGTCTCTTCTATATTTTATTTTAACAATAAATTATTTACTATACACGTTAACACACTATACTGTGTCTTCTTAGTTACCTACCATATACATTATATAAGGAAAATTCCATTGGCAAACGCTTCCGAATATTCAGTGGAATCACTCACCCTGTGTGCAGCGTTGTGTTGCTGCTGCCTCTGCAGCACCGCTCTGTGTTCCCTCTTCAGCACTGCCCACAGGAGCCGTAGCCAAGGGGAAGGTTCCGGTCTGATAGGTGCAAACAGACGATACAGGGAACTTCACCAAATTCCCTCAGGACAAAAATGAAGTAGAATGCAACCAAATCCTTGCACGCTATAGGGTAGGTCTGGGTAGAGTGCCAAAATAATGAACCGCCACTATTAGCTGATTAAAAGCTCCTTTATTATAACAGCACTTAAAAGGCATACACACCAACAGAGTGTGATAGGTCAAACGCGTTTCGTAGCTGTAACTTCCTCAGTGACCTCTAGCATTACCTGGAAACTCACCCTTAATAAAGGCAATAACCACTCCCCTATTACAGGTGAAAAAGGTTAGCTAGGTAAACAAGAAAGAGGAGGGCAATCGGTTAAGATTCATTATGAGAAACTATATGTACAGGGAGTGCAGAATTATTAGGCAAGTTGTATTTTTGAGGATTAATTTTATTATTGAACAACAACCATGTTCTCAATGAACCCAAAAAACTCATTAATATCAAAGCTGAATAGTTTTGGAAGTAGTTTTTAGTTTGTTTTTAGTTATAGCTATTTTAGGGGGATATCTGTGTGTGCAGGTGACTATTACTGTGCATAATTATTAGGCAACTTAACAAAAAACAAATATATACCCATTTCAATTATTTATTTTTACCAGTGAAACCAATATAACATCTCAACATTCACAAATATACATTTCTGACATTCAAAAACAAAACAAAAACAAATCAGTGACCAATATAGCCACCTTTCTTTGCAAGGACACTCAAAAGCCTGCCATCCATGGATTCTGTCAGTGTTTTGATCTGTTCACCATCAACATTGCGTGCAGCAGCAACCACAGCCTCCCAGAGACTGTTCAGAGAGGTGTACTGTTTTCCCTCCTTGTAAATCTCACATTTGATGATGGACCACAGGTTCTCAATGGGGTTCAGATCAGGTGAACAAGGAGGCCATGTCATTAGATTTTCTTCTTTTATACCCTTTCTTGCCAGCCACGCTGTGGAGTACTTGGACGCGTGTGATGGAGCATTGTCCTGCATGAAAATCATGTTTTTCTTGAAGGATGCAGACTTCTTCCTGTACCACTGCTTGAAGAAGGTGTCTTCCAGAAACTGGCAGTAGGACTGGGAGTTGAGCTTGACTCCATCCTCAACCCGAAAAGGCCCCACAAGCTCATCTTTGATGATACCAGCCCAAACCAGTACTCCACCTCCACCTTGCTGGCATGTGAGTCGGACTGGAGCTCTCTGCCCTTTACCAATCCAGCCATGGGCCCATCCATCTGGCCCATCAAGACTCACTCTCATTTCATCAGTCCATAAAACCTTAGAAAAATCAGTCTTGAGATATTTCTTGGCCCAGTCTTGACGTTTCAGCTTGTGTGTCTTGTTCAGTGGTGGTCGTCTTTCAGCCTTTCTTACCTTGGCCATGTCTCTGAGTATTGCACACCTTGTGCTTTTGGGCACTCCAGTGATGTTGCAGCTCTGAAATATGGCCAAACTGGTGGCAAGTGGCATCTTGGCAGCTGCACGCTTGACTTTTCTCAGTTCATGGGCAGTTATTTTGCGCCTTGGTTTTTCCACACGCTTCTTGCGACCCTGTTGACTATTTTGAATGAAACGCTTTATTGTTCGATGATCACGCTTCAGAAGCTTTGCAATTTTAAGAGTGCTGCATCCCTCTGCAAGATATCTCACTATTTTTGACTTTTCTGAGCCTGTCAAGTCCTTCTTTTGACCCATTTTGCCAAAGGAAAGGAAGTTGCCTAATAATTTTGCACACCTGATATAGGGTGTTGATGTCATTAGACCACACCCCTTCTCATTACAGAAATGCACATCACCTAATATGCTTAATTGGTAGTAGGCTTTCAAGCCTATACAGCTTGGAGTAAGACAACATGCATAAAGAGGATGATGTGGTCAAAATACTCATTTGCCTAATAATTCTGCACTCCCTGTATATATACTGCAAATGAGCTTATGTAAATACAGAAGAGTTAAGCTAATTAGATACAACATATTCTTTTTACAAAATTAATGAATATTCCTATATTCACATTGTACCAAAAACTGCACATTATGGGACAGAGATAGCAAATTAAACTTAATAGGCTGTACACTCTTAAGATTGCTGAGGCCTACCATATATCCAATTCTATTCATAAATTTTGAGTATATTATATGATTGAAAAAATCATGTCACAAATGAAGAACCATTACACAATAAACATTTTTAACATATAACTTCTAATGAATAAAGGGAAACTTAGGTTTCAATAGTACAATCTCCTATTTGTGCCAGAATTTTCACAGGAAGGTATATGTTATGGGTTCTAAATTTAATCTTTGATTACGTATTCTCCAATTTTAACATAAGTTTAATCTATAAAAAGTTTAATGTCCCAATCTGAATTCAGTCCTCTTGGGACCCTCGTGTTCAATTGAAAGATCCAATATACCTCCCTTTGACTCAAAAGTTTTAGTCTATTACCTCCCCTCCTAGGTCTTTTGACATGCTGAATACCCTGAAAACATAGTAACTTACTGTTACCATTATGTTCATTTTTAAAATGTAGGGCAACTGGGGTATCTGAGTCCTCATCACTGATGGACCTTAGGTGCTCCAAGAACCTTGTCTTGAGAGGTCTGGTCGTCTGACCAACGTATTTAATATTGCATTGTTTACACGTGAGTAGGTATATCACGTATGAAGTGTTGCAATTTATATATTCTTTTATCTTAAATGACTTCTCATCATCTGTGGATTTAAATGTATGCCCCAGTGTGGCGTGAGTGCATGAAGTGCATCTTCTACTGCCACAATGGAAGAAACCGTTTTTGGGAGTTAACCAATTATCCTTTGCAACTGTAGGTAGCATAGATGAAGAAAGAATATTGGCCAGTGTTCTAGATTTTCGTGTTACAAATTTACAACCTCCTTCCACTATTTTATCCATGGTGTCATCCACCCTGAGGATAGGGAGGGATTTTTTAATTATTTGGCAAATATTATTGTATTCCTTACTATAAGCCGTAATGAATACTGGCTTCTGTTGGTAATTTGTCTTTCTTTGAGTTTTATGTACAATCATATCCTGTCTTGTCATTACATCTACCTTTGCCTTTACCTCTTGAAGATCATGAACTTTATAACCCCTTTCCAAGAACCGTTCAGTAGTTCTCTCCGAATGCACTTCATACGCCCTTTCTGTACTACAGTTTTTTTTGGTCCTCATGTATTGGCCCTTTGGAATGGCCTTTATAACATGTCTCGGATGGCTAGATTTAGCCATCAATAAAGTGTTGCCAGCACTTTCCTTCCTGTACAATTCTACTTCTATACAGCATTCACTTACATTTGGTTTCATAAGGACATCAAGAAAACGCATTTCTGTTCTACTCGTATTCATAGTGAAACGAAGATTCTGCTGGTTGTCAGAGAGATATGCAAAGAAATCCTCCACCATTGACTCATCTCCCTTGAATATGAACACAAGGTCGTCAATATAGCAACCATAATGAATAATGTGTTCTTTGAAGGGATTACCATCGCCAAAGACACGGGACAGCTCCCACCACCCTAAAAAAAGGTTGGCATAAGTGGGTGCAAACTTTGCTCCCATTACCAACATTCACACAATAGTTTTTTGGCTTTTATGATCTAAAACTTTTCAGGTATTTGGTATTGACCTTTAAAATGTGTTTTTATCTGACATTAGTATAGACATAGTCAGTTTAACAATGGATACAATTGTTACGTCATATAAGGTGTTTACTTATTAAAGTTTTTAGCCAATTGGGGTTGATTACATCCTTTTTAAACTTGTGTGCTAGCAATATGTCTCCAGCAGTAGTGATTACAGCGTACAGCCGAAACGCGTATACTGAGCTTAGCCTTTTGTATCCTTGTTCCTCCTTGGACACGTTTTTATTCTGTTGCTGAAATAAAAGCTACGTTTTATTCATACCACATTGCTGCTTATTTGTTCTGTTATTGGGTTTGATGTCTATTGCCCTCATAAGCAGCAACGCTTCCAAGTGGCAGCCGTGAGTCGGCTTCAAGGTGAGACAACAAGCAGCGAGGACGATCCTAACACCGGCATTGGCCCAGATTGACAAGCCCCCAGACTCATCTCCTCTCTTCAATGTCCCTATTGGTTCACAGAGTGCAAGTGGATACTTCCGGTTCAGTGGCTTCAGCATGGAGTGAAGCGAACGGAGCTGCACACAAGTGTAGCGTTTTTCACCGGGACCACCTGTGATGAAGCCTGGTCTTCAAAGGGACATTTTGTGAGGTGGAGGATTTGCACAACAGTGCAGCGGCTTTTTCTCCTTGATTATCTGTGACGGAGCCTAGTCGTTGTGGGGACGGATCGGTGAGTGTAACATATAATTAGCTGAGAACATTTGTGGAGCAGCCTACACGTTGGAAGCTTACTCAGCTACTATATTATTACTAACTGTTCATATTGCTGAATACACTCAGTTATCTTGGAATTGTCTCCCAACTTTCAGACTGTGTGACTGTGTGATCTGTATTGCCACATTAACCCCTTCCTCACCTAGCACTTTTTTGGCTTGTTGCTACCAATATTTAGACATGTTTAGCTATGTATCTCTATGTTAATGCCCTTTGCCTGAGACTTCATATCTTTGAATCCTTTTTTGTGCATTTTTTAAAAATAATTGTTGTTAAACAGTTTTATTATGAGTGTAACTGTAATTTTTAATGTAATTCAAATTTTGATGTGTTTAGTACAGCTTCTTTGACTCGTGTAACAGTTAATCAGCTCTGAAGTAGAGCTTTCCTGGTGTGCATTAAATTCAATTGTGCTCAAGCGAACACATTTACTTTCAACTTCCAATGCACACAAAGAGCCTTGATAAACCTCTTATTGCTCACGGGCAACAGTTACTGTGCCACTTGTAATCTAGCCCTTAAGGGGTTGTTCAGAATTAATTTAGCGCTGTTCATCTAAATGTTCTCTCTCTCTGGGTAAAGCCGCTGACAACTTACCAAATGTAGGAGCACGCTGCTTTTAGTAGAATGGCATGATTGATGGCGTGATTGAGCGATTAATTAGACAGCGAGCCTGTGATGGCAATACATATAAGGTAAATAAACGTTTAACTAATAAAAACACTGGTGCATTTAATAGACTGGTATGCTGCATTAAGAAAAGCAAAAAACAAACAACAAAAACAAAAACACCCGAGCTTAATAAATATCTTTCACAACTGTTTACCTTTATCTTACATGAATTCTTAGTTGTTTCTTCCATATTTTTATTTATGCGATATTTGTCAAATCTCTCTCCTGTTTTCTTTTATGCTTTAACATCAGATATTCTCCTAACTAGACCTCCGTTTAACTTAAAAACCTCCTGACAACATTACCTTCTTATCTTTTAACTTCATTTTCTATTATATTGTAATAAGCTTCAGATGTTTTCACCATAGAGCACACTCTGGATAAAAGTGTACACGCAGCTTACTCTCTCAAGGCCAGACTCCCCTACTCTCCTTTTGTTTCAGTTTATACATATATTAGAATACCATACATGTAATGATTTCCTGCATAGGACTCCCTATGTAGATATTAATAATAATAATAATAATAATAAAAATAATACAATGCACAGTTATACTATATATAATTATGCTAGACAATGACAAAACGGGTTGCTTGCAGAAGGCTAGAACAAAAGAAGTTTAAAACATTCAACACCTCTGAGGCAGCGGACAGCAATCTGCCTGATTGGATACGATCAGGTTAATTGACACCCCCTGCTAGTGAATGTGCAGGGGGCAGCATGCACAAGCATTTCACTAGAAATGCTTATGCAATAATAAATGCCGACAGCGTATAAATCGGCCCCTAAGTTTACATTTTTGATTAGCAATTTTATGCACAGTCTAAATAAAGTAAAAATAAAGTTTTTATGATAACGTTCACGTACAGAAGCGTTTTCATAAAAGAATGTAATAAAGGGGTTCCATTTTCAGATAGAATCATTGGATCTCTCCCATTGCATTAAGTCGATTTACAGATAGATATCTGACAAATTTATTTGTGTCATCACTGATATCTGTTATTTCACATGAAAAAAACTTTCAGGCATTACTTTGCATAAATATAATTTGCAGTGTCACAGTGTCACTAATATTTTTAGATTTGTCGTTTAAGGTTTTTAATTGTGCTATCATTAAAATGTAGTACAGAATAGTTATGGTAGTGTATTAAAGAAAGGTCTGTGCATTTAGTTGCTTAATAAAAACAGTAAAATAAATTAGAATGTATGCAGAGCATATTACTGATGATTGATTAGTATCAATGTTCTTTTTTCGCAAGTAGGCTGAACATGGGTCTTCCATGGGTTTGTCACAGTTCTCACTTTATTCTCTAAAACATTTTACCCTTGCAGTTCTCACTGTTTTATCTTACCAAATATAAGCTGTCACAAAATATGCAATACACTTTTTACAAACATCCTTGACCTCTTGAAAATATATTTTTCTCCTTTTGGATGGCAAGTTGTAATAACAGATGCAGTTCTAAGTAAACAATTGTAAATACTAAATCTATCAGTATGTAAAATTTTGCATTTTAAGGTTTGTTAATTTTGCATTAAAGCCACAATAATGGTAGTATACTTCGATAAGAGATAATTACACATTATCCATCATAATATCTAGTTTTTTCAACTGATTTGATGAATCAAAAGATTTGTTTATAGCCTTGTATGTGGGATATGAGTGCAGATATGAGTGCAGAGCCTGTTTAGTAATAGCCATCATATGTAATCTGGGTCCAGTGAAGAGAGGATATACATGTCAAATAGGTGGACAAGATCTGGTACTGAAGGTACCTTTGGTATATTTAAATGACGATTTCTGTGGCTGTGGACCAGTTTTCGTTTAGAGTACTTTTCCCAGAAGGTCATTGGTATTATTTTAACATGTTGTTTATGCCGATACAACCTTGCAGATTGTAATCTTTTTCTGGAAAATTATTTGTTTAACACTGGATAAATCAGAACTTATAATTTTTTTTTTTTTTTTTTTTAAACAGTGCTATGAGGTTCTTCATGGAAAGGCAAATGGTAAAATAATAGCTGCTTATATTGTTTCTAAGAGGCATACCCTATATTTTGTATGCGAAGGGAAGACACTTTACAGTATAAAGTTTATAGTGAAATGGCACATTAAAATTCAAGTTTGTCTCAAAATACTCTAACAACTTAATGCATTCAAGGAAAAACATAAGTAAGCAAAAGTAAAAATAAATTAAACATAATGTTTTCTTAAAATGTCACAAGTTGATTTGTATTTGTAATTTATTTGATTTGTAATTCCAGTTGCTGTCACCTTTTTTAGAGAATTATGTGCCCATGTGAATCTCAAGGCCCAATTCTAAAAACTTTGCTCAGTCAGATATGCTTTTCCACACTGACACTCGCAGCAGCTGCCCTCTGGGAATTCTATAAGAATGGGCTGTCCCTGTTGCTAGATGTCTCCCATAGAAAGTATTCTAATACGGATTTTTTTTAAAAATCCTATTTTTGGCAGAACAAATTCAGTACAATTATTAATGTGATTGAACAGTATTTTTTACTTTGTATGTTTATTTCAATGTCTCATTTATTTGTTTTATATTTTTAAATAAAAAATTTTTATGAGTTCTATTGTAATGTATATTTTGAATTTGCACACATTATTGTAAAATGACTAATCTGATATCAGCAAGTATATGAACATCTATAATGTTATAGGATTGCTTTTTAATACAGAAGGTATATATATATTTTTATAGGATAAAATTGCAAAAAAAGTTAATCTATACTATAATTGCGTTTGTAATGTGTCCGCCGCCATCGCCAGTTGCACACGCATCCTCAAATGAATGTTGGCTGCGCTAGGCAGCCAAAAGAATGTTGGCTGCATGCGCAGCCAAAATAATCCACCTGAATGCAGCATAGGCAAACAAAGAATTAAGCAAAAAAACTCGCAACCGCCAGCACGAAATATTAACAAAAAACACGTAACCACCTGCACGAAATAAAAAACCTAACCACCCACACAAAATATTAACAAACACCTAAACTGCTAACCCGCACATCGCAAAATAATAAAGTAATTCACTCCTAATCCGTAAATTAAACAACGCAACTAACATAATTAAGATATTAATCCCCTAAACCACCAACCCCCCACATTGCAATTAACCTATTAACCCCTAAACCACCAACCCCCCACATCGCAATAAACCTAATTAACCTATTAACTCCTAAACCGCCAACCCCCCACAATGCATATAACTATTTAATTACTAAGCCCCCTAAGTTACAATTAAAATAAAAAATCCTTACATTAATTTAAAAATAAAACCTAACATTAAATTACAAAAAATGCATCTAAAATTACAAAAAATAAAAAAGTCTAAAATTATAGAAAAAATAAACAAAATTACCAAAAATATTTTTTTTTATACCTAATCCCTATGAAAATAAACCCCCCAAAATAAAAATATCCCTAAATCTAAACTACCAATAGCCCTTAAAAGGGCCTTTTGTAGATCATTGCCCTAAGTTAAACAGCTCTTTTACATGTAAAAAATACTAAGTCCCCCCCAACAGTAAAAAAACACCCCACTCACCAAACCCCCTAGAATAAAAAACCTAACACTAAAAAAACCTAAACTACCCATTTGTATGGGCATTGCCCTTAAAAGGGCAATCAGCTCTTTTACAGCCCCCCCCCAAAAAAAACCTAATCTAAAAAAAAAAGCTACCCCAAAAAATAAAAATAAAAGTCTAACCCCCAAATAGGTACTCACTGTTCCTGAAGTCCGGCGGAGAAGGTCTTCTTCCAGGTGGTTAAGTCTTCTTGGAGGCGGCAACATCTTCTTCCAGCGTGGGGACCTCTTCTAACTTCATCCAGGACCAAGGTGACGCGAAGCGGAGGTGACCGTGGAACAATACCAGCAACCACGGAGTCATCCAGGGTGGAGATCCTCTTCGTACGATCAGCGCCGCACACCGAGTTTTGAATGCAAGGTACCAGTTTAAAAATGGGATACCTTGCATTCCTATAGGCTGAAATAGGATGAGAGCTACTGAAATGTGGTACCTTCTATTCAATTTTTATTGTACGATGGAGATCGGATGAAGAGGAGCCTCCATACTGCTGAGGATCACTTCCACTGAAGACCGCCACTGAGGACCGCCACTCCAGATCCACGCATCGGGAAAGACCATTCTGCACCTCCGCTCTGCGCTGCCTTCGCTCCGGATGAAGATAGAAGATGATGGAGCCGGATGGAAGAAGACCTTCACCGCTGGACTTCAGGAATGGTGAGTACCTATTTGGGGCTTAGTCTTTTTTTTTATTTTTTTGGGGTGGCTTTTTTTTCAGATTATTTTTTTTGTGTGCTGTAAAAGAGCTGATTTTGGGGCAGTATAAAAAGCTAAATGCCATTTTAAGGGAAATGCCCATACAAATGGGTAGCTTAGGCTTTTTTAGACTTTGTTTTTTTTATTTTTTTTGGGGGGGGGGTTGGTTGGGTGGGGGTTTTACTGTTAGGGAGTACTTTTTATTTTTTGTATGTAAAATAGCTGATTTCTTTAGGGCAATGCCCTACAAAAGAACCTTTTAAGGGCTATTTGAAGTTTATTGATAGATTAGGGGGAGTTTTAATTTGGGGGCTATTTTTAGGGGTATTCGTTTAGGTTTAAATTTTTTATTTTGGATAGCTTTATATTTTTCTAAAATTTTACTTTTTTATTTTTTGTAATATTAGCTTTGGGGTTTGTACTTTTTAAAAAATAGACTGCCCTCTGGGCAGGCTTATTGCCTAGTATATTATAATAGTATTTATTTTCCAAGCATTGTATTATTCATATTTTATTTCACTCATTTAAACTATGCTAGTTAAAGATTGTAATATGATTACATGGCCTATTGAAGTTTGAAAGTTTAGTTGCTAATAATAGGTGCATCTTCTAAAACAAGACATTGTTAGTCCTTGACATCTGTGCTTCATTTGACTTCATTGATCATGTGGTTGTTGTTAACCAGAAGATCCATATACAGGTATATTTCCAGGCAAGTGGTTAGTACAATCAGACTGAGTCTTGGATCATTTGTAAAATTATTGGCAAAGTCTGGTAGGTATTGTCATAAAAATACAAGGTAGCATGGTGGTTTGTCTCCTGAGAGTTCTGTATAAGAATCTTAAATGTTTTGCTTAGTATAAATTAAGCTTTTTCATTTTATGTGTATCTGTGGCTGACAATAATTATTCTTATTGTTACCTCTTGGTAATGGATTCATATGTGCTCAAATGCTATGATTTGGGGCATTTGTTGTGCCTCAATCTCTTGATCTGTATTGAAAGACCATGTGAGCTAGGTAATAGTAAGTCAAGTTATTACTAGTTTTCACATATTGTATTATTTTTCAGAAACTTCTGGCTCAGTGTCTCACGAAGATGTTGAGGTACGATCTTCATTTGTCTTGCATGATGTAGTAATGAGTCTGGCATAGATGTTTTGTGAGAAATACTTGGACTGGGTGATATCTTGCTAATTGGTGAAATACTGCTAAGATGGAATACATACATTAGCTACAAAGCAAAAGCATGTAATTGTGAAAGAGTTAAACATAACATAAGTTGTTTAGTACGTATTTTTCATTTTATGCATCTGATGCTAACAAAATATTCATAGTGTCTCTTGATAATGGTTTCCCATGTGTTCAAACGCAATAGTTTGCAGGTTTTGTTGTGCCTCAGCCTCTTGAGTGTTGGTTCTTCTACTTGTTTCACTGTCTTGTATAGAAAGATCATACTGTGAGCTGAGTAATAGTGAGTATTCTAAAAAAAAAACCATTATAACCAGATTTGACACCTTGCATTATTTTTTAGCAGGTTCTTGCTCAGTGTCCCATGAGGATGTTGAGGTATGATCTTCATTTGTCTTGTATGATGAGGTAATAAGACTGGCATAGATGTTTTGTGAAATTTACTTGGTTTGGGTGATATCTGCAAATATTTGGCGACAGACGGCTTGAATGGAAAGTAACATAATTCTGACAGAGTTAACCACAACTTATTGTTTGTACTTCCTTTTCTTTCCTGTCTTTTGCTTACTAGGCTGTCTGAGCGATGATGCGTACACCATATCCAACCCCTGGAAGTCCTACAGCATATATGGAGTTTTGTAACATTTCTTCCCACACATTGATGATCTTAACAACTGTCACCCATTTTCTAAGCTCATCTCTGCAAATAAAACTTAAGATTGTTTGTAAATGCCTTATATTAGACAAATACTTTTATCATTATTAAACCTAAGCCCCTATGGTTGTTGTATACCTAGATCCTAATTTTGTTTTTTTATTTTTCTTGAACCTTAATTTATCCTATTTACATTTTAGGCATGCCCTGTATTTTTCTATTTTGTTAATGCAATTTCTGTTGTCTTTTATTTTTCCCCTCTCCACTGGTTTACACCTACTCCTGCCTGTCCTCTCTCACTCACTTATGCTACTTATAATCATAATGGAACTCCAACCTTGTATACCTTCAGACGCTCTTTTAAAATCCAACCTATTTAGAGAGGCTTACATCTCTCCTCCATCTCTCATCCTAACCAAAATAATTCTTGAACTGACTGACTCACTAATTCAACTACAATCCGTGTGACGAGCTACCCCAAACCTTATGTCTCTGCACCCTAAACCTGTAGACTGTGAGCTCTCCGGAGCAGGGCCCTTCTCCTCCTGTACTAGATTGTTATGTTTTGTATTTTAGCACAAATCCTTGTCATTATATACCCCTATCTTTGTACTCAGCGCTACAGAATTATGCGGCGCTATACAAATAAAAGATAATAAATAATATAACCATAAACTCACAGGGTAATCTCTCTGCTGTTCTACTCTTTTTCTGCTGTTCAGCCCTGTTTTTGCTTTTCAACTCTGTCTCTGTTGCTCAACTCCCTCCCACTCCCAATCAGACACCACCAAAATGGAGGGCAGATTTATCCCTCCTTCTTTTGCACATGTTCACCACCAAAGCAAGCAGAGAAGTGTAGTTCCACGACTGCAGAGCTGTCAACAACTGCAGATATTCCATACCATAGCACAAGGGCGGAACTACCATTGGTGTAGGTGAAGTGGCACCAGGGCCCACGAGCTGGAGGGGCCCATAGTAGCCAGTCTACACATAGATGTGTGCAGAATGTGTACAACCCTAAAGTCTTTCATTAGTGAAGGTTGCATATCTATCTATCTATCTATCTATCTATCTATCTATCTATCCTCAAAATCATTATAAAGAACAGCATGCATTTTATTACTGAAGTTACCTTTGGGAGCCCCAAAAAAAGTTTGCACCAGGGCTCTCTTTTGAGCAGGTCCGCTACTGCCATAACGCTGGGATTCACACAAAAAAATATCAACTAAAGCACTGCATATAAATAATACAAAAGGATACAAGTAACAGTCATGATAAAAAATATGAGAGATTCTTTAAAAAAATTCTGGGGACAAAGGGACAATATATTAAAAAAACATGACAATCCCATTAAAAACGGAATGCCTGGTCACCCTAATACATTATAATAGATAACACCCCCTTAAATTTTCTTATATATAACAGGATAATTATATTTATTTCAATAAGGCATCTACCTTATTTTTTGAGTAATAAATTAATGCTGCATTAAAAAATAGCAAACATTTCCTAAGTATTTTTTATTTTAAAAAACAAATTTAAAGTTTTTTTTTTTTTTACATTTTTCAGACTAATAGATAAAACATAATTTAAGACTCATAACATTTGGAAGTTTAAAAAAGAAACGATGCTGAAGATGTATACTAGTTCCTACTTCCTGCTGTTTATTAAAATGTTTATGGTAAAGTTGCCCTTTTAAGAATGCACTAAACAAGTCCCCTCCAGGGTGACATTAATTAGTACCATCTCTAACACAGCATTGGAGAAAGCAAATTTGAATTATTTTAGCAGCTATGCACAAGACACTAATCTTTCCAAAGATAGCACAGAGCTTAAGGAAACATATGTCTAACCTGGTATTACAACTTAGTATAATTTCATAGTGCTTGATTTCATTTTAGGATAAGGCTGATGAAAAAAAATATGACATTGATTTCGGATTGGATAAATACATAATATCTACAAAATAATCCAAGTATCTTTGTACATGTAATGACTCAATCAGAAAAGCAAAATTAGACCCTGAAAGACTAATCTTAATAGCTGAAATCTGATTACAGTAATATAGGTATCACATCAGTCTTATTCAATGAGCTTACTCAAATTGTGGGTTGATACATTGCGTAGAATTCTAGATAATAGACTGAACTTTTTGCCACATTATGTGCTAGGTTACAATAAAGATATTGGGGTCAATTTATGGTATGTTGAGCGGACATGATTTGCTGTAGCATACGCTGTCAGTATTTAATATTGTACAAACATTTCTTATTCTTATAACAGGGTGTGTCAATCATTCCGATCGATCAGATGATTGCAGTCTGCCACCTAAAAGGCTGAATGAGTTTACTCAAATTATGGGTTGATACTATGGGGTCAAATTATCAAGCTCCGATTGGAGCTTGATGCCCCTGTTTCTGCGCAAGCCTTTAGGCTCGCCAGAAACAGCAGTTATGAAGCAGCGGTCTAAAGACTGCTGCTCCATAATTGGTCCGCTGCCTCTGAGGCTGTGGTCTGCAATCCGCCGATCCTATACGATCGGGCTGATTGACACCCCCTACTAGTGGGGGGTGGCATGGCACAAGCAGGTCTGCTGAGCTGCTTGTGCATTGTTAAATGCCGACAGCGTGTGCTGTTGGCATTGAGCAATGTCTGTTGGACATGATACGCTACAGAGTATCATGTCGGACAGACATTGATAAATCAGCCCCATTGTGTAGAATTCAAGATAGTAGACTGAACTTTTTGCCACATTATGAGCTAGGTTGCAATAAAGATATTGTGGTCAATTTATTAAATGTCGAGCGAATCATGTCCGCCCGACATCGCTAAATGCCGACAGCATACATTTTCAGGATTTAATATTGCACAAATATTTCTTGTGAAATGCTTATGCAATGCTGTCCCCTGCACATTTGCCCGCTAGCAGTTGGGTGCCAATCATCCCGATCGTATCGGGATGATTGCAGTCCGCCACCTAAAAGGTGGCGGACAAGTTAAGGAGCGGTGGTCTTACTCTTACGACCGCTGCTTCTTAACTTATGTTTCCGGCAAGACGGAAACTACGGGCATAGAAAGCAGCATCCGCTGCTAATTAAATCTAACCCTTAAAATCTTAATAAAGATTTTAACTATGTTTTTACTGTAAATATTTTACATTTGCTAATGCGAATATGCCACGTTGTTTTCGCAATTTTTTCTCTCTATTGACTTCTATGGGGAATGCGAAAATGGGATAGTGATATTTGCAGTAGTCGAGTCACCACTTGCACAAAATACGTTTTTCTTTTAACTTGTAAAACGAACACAACCCGACTAGCGCAAAAAGATTAACTTAGCAAAGTTTTCGCGATTGCGAAAAAACAATGTACTGGGCCACTTGTAATCTAGCCCTATGTAGTTAAAAAAAAAATAATACTGTTTTTTATTGTCACAAGTGCTTCCGTTAAACCAAACCAGATGGTTGCCTAATGGCACTGCAACAGGGTATGCACAGTCGTATTTAAAGTCTACAATAGAATTTAATTTTTTTTAAAAGATAGATAATCCCTTTATTACCCATTCCCCAGTTCTGCACAATCAACACAGTTATAGTAATATACTTTTTACCTCTGTGATTACCTTGTATTTAAGCATCTTCTGACAGCCCCCTGATCACATGACATTTATTTTCTATTGACTTGGTACTGTGTTGTAATAAATCTTAAATAACTCCACAGGCATTAACACATTCGGCTAGATTACGAGTTGTGCGTTACGGTGTTAAAGCTGAGAAAAATGGCCATTTCAGCGTAAAAACAGTAACACAGCCATTATGAGTCTTGTCGGTATAGCAGTACCACAAGCATTTTAGGCTGTAACGCAATGTCAATCCCACACTCAAAAAATTACGTTTTTTCATGGGATTTCCATAGCGTCGGTATTACAGATTGTGCAGTCTGACTAAAATGCTTGCGTTACAGCCTATGGCCCATAGTTATCAAGGTCTGTCGGACCTGATCCGACAGTGCGGATCAGGTCCGACAGACCTCGCCATATTCAGAATTGCTCGCCGTATTCAGCATTGCACCAGCAGCTCACAAGAGCTGCTGGTGCAACGCCGCCCCCTGCAGACTCGCGGCCAATATGCCGCCAGCAGGGGGTGTCAATCAACCCAATCGTACTCGATCGGGTTGGTTTCCGGCGATGTCTGTCCGCCTGCTCAGAGCAGGCGGACAGGTTATGGAGCAGCAGTCTTTGTGAAACAGGGGCCATCAAGCTCCATACGGAGCTTGTTAAATAGAGCCCTATACCGACTGTTAGGCTATCTGAAAGCAGTAGTTATGAGTTTTGCGCAACAAAAATATTTTACAAAACTCATAACTAAAATGTTACAAAGTAAACTAACACCCATAAACTACCTATTAACCCCAATATTGCCTCCCTCCTGCATTGCAAACACTATTTAAAACGCATTAAACCTAATCTGCCACTCCCGACATCGCCGCCACTATAAAAAAGTTATTAACCCCTATTCCTCTGCACCCCAACATAGCAGACACTATAATAAAGCTATTAACCCCTATTCCGCCACTCCCATAAATCGGTGTCACTAAATAAAGTTATTAACCACTAAACATCTGGCCTCCCACATCACTGCCACTAAATAAACCTATTAACCCCTAAACCACCATCCCCCCACATCGCAAATAACTAAATAAACAATTAACCCCTAAACCTAACAACCAAATAACTTTAAATTAAAAATAAACTCAATTATCCAAAATAAAAACAATTACACCTAATCTGATAGCCCTTTAAAAATAAAAAAGCCCCCGAAAAAAAAAAAAAAAAACCTTAGCCTACAATAAACTACCAATAGCCCTTAAAGGGCCTTTTGTAGGGCATTGCCCTAAAGAAATCAGCTCTTTTACCTGTAAAAAAATACAAAGACCCCCAGCAGTAAAACCCACCACCCAACCAACTCTCCAAAATATAAAAAAACCTAACTCTAACAAAAACTTAAGCTTCCCATTGCTCTGAAAAAGCCAATAGGATGAGAGCTACTGAAATTCTATTGGCTATTCAAATCAGCCAATAGAATTTCAGTAGCTCTTATCCTATTGGCTGATTTGAACCTTATGCAGAGGACGCTCCACGCCAAATGCCGCCTGGATGGATGAAGACCTCGCTGCCTGGATGAAGACTTCGCTGCCTGTATGTCTGGACTTCAGAAACTGTAAGTGGATCATCGGGGGTTAGTGTTTGGGGTTTTCTAGTTTTTTTTTGGGTGTTTTTTTTTTAGATTAGGGTTTGGGCTTTTTTAAAAGAGCTAAATGCCCTTTTAAGGGCAATGCAAAAGAGCTAAATGCCTTTTAAAGGGATATGCCCATACAAATGCCCTTTTCAGGGCAATGGGTAGCTTAGGTTTTTATTAGAGTTAGGTTTTTTTTATTTTGGTGGGTTGGTTGTGTAGTGGGTGTTACTGTTGGGGGGTCTTTGTATTTTTTACAGGTAAAAGAGCTGATTTCTTTAGGGCAATGCCCTTCAGAGCTATTGGTAGTTTATTGTAGGCTGGGGTTTTTTTTATTGGGGGGGGGGGGCGTTTTATATTTTTATAGGGCTATTAGATTAGGTGTAATTGTTTTTATTTTGGATAATATACGGCTATATTACGAGTTTTTGTTGGTAAGGTTTGCGGGGTTAACGAGCAGTTTCAGTTCACCGCTCACCTACAAACAGCGCTGGTATTGGTTTTTTTAAAACCTAACGCAGCCCCATTGATTCCTTTGGGGAAATACTTTTATGTCTACACCTAACACCCTAACATGAACCCTGAGTCTAAACACCCCTAATCTTACACTTATTAACCCCTAATCTGCCACCCCCGACATCGCCAACACCTGCATAATATTATTAACCCCTAATATGCCTCTCTGTTCACCGCCGCCACCTACATTATAGTTATGAACCCCTAATCTGCCGCCCCCAATGTCGCCGCAACCTAACTACAATTATTAACCCCTAATCTGCCGCCCACAAAGTCGCCGCCACTATATTAAAATTATTAACCCCTAATCCTAAATCTAACCCTAACCCCCTAACTTAAATATAATTTAAATAAATCTAAATAAAATTACTACAATTAAATAAATTATTCCTATTTAAAACTAAATACTTACCTGTAAAATAAACCCTAAGCTAGCTACAATATAACTAATAGTTACATTGTAGCTAGTTTAGGGTTTATTTTTATTTTACAGGCAAGTTTGTATTTATTTTTAACTAGGTACAATAGTTACTAAATAGTTATTAACTATTTAATAACTTCCTAGTTAAAATAAAGACAAATTGACCTGTAAAATAAAACCTAACCTAAGTTACAATTACATTACACTATAATTAAACAAATTAGCTAAATTAACTACAATTAATTACAATTAAATTAAATAAACTAAAGTACGGAAAAAAAACATTAAATTACAGAAAACTAATTACACCTACTCTTATCCCCTAACAAAATAAAAAAGCCCCCCAAAATAATAAAAATCCCTACCCTATACTAAATTACAAAAGCCCTTAAAAGGGTCTTTTGCGGGGCATTGCCCCAAAGTAATCAGCTCTTTTACCTGGAAAAAAATTACAATACCCCCAACATTAAAACCCACCACCCACACACCCAACCCTACTCTAAAACCCACCCAATCCGCCCTTTATAAAACCTAACACTAACCCCTTGAAGATCACCCTACCGTGAGATGTTTTCACCCAACCGGGCAGAAGTGGTCCTCCAGACGGTCCGAAGTCTTCATCCTATCTGGGCAGAAGTGGTCCTCCAGACGGGCAGAAGTCTTCGTCCAGGCGGCATCTTCTATCTTTATCCATCTTCAAGACATCTGACGTGGAGCATCCTCTTCTTTCTGATGACTAACACTAAATGAGGGTACCTTTAAGTGACGTCATCCAAGATGGCGTCCCTTCAATTCCGATTGGCTGATAGAATTTTATCAGCCAATCGGAATTAAGGTAGAAAAAATCCTATTGACTGATCCAATCAGCCAATAGGATTGAGCTCGCATTCTATTGGCTGATAGGATGAAGACTTCGGACCGTCTGGAGGACCACTTCTGCCCAGTTGGGTGAAGACGTCTCAAGGTAGGATGATCTTCAAGGGGTTAGTGTTAGTTTTTTTTAAGGGGGAATTGGTTTTAGCGCAGGGTTGGGTGTGTGGGTGGTGGGTTTTAATGTTGGGGGGGTATTGTATTTTTTTTTTCAGGTAAAAGAGCTGATTACTTTGAAGCAATGCCCCGCAAAAAGCCCTTTTAAGAGATATTTGTAATTTAGTATAGGGTAGGGATTTTTATTATTTTGGGGGGCTTTTTTATTTTATTAGGGGGATTAGATTAGGTGTAATTAGCTTAAAAAAATTGTAGTTATTTTATTATTTTCTGTAATTTAGTGGGGGGGTTTTCCCCGTAATTTAGATAATTGTATTTCATTGTATTTAATTGTAGTTAGTTTAGGGAATTAATTTAATTATAGTGTAGTGTGTGGTGTAATTGTAACTTAGGTTTATTTTTATTTTACAGGTAAATTTGTTTTTGTTTTAACTAGGTAGCTATTAAATAGTTAATAACTATTTAGTAACTATTCTACCTAGTTAAAATAAATACAAAGTTGCCTGTAAAATAAAAATAAACCCTAAGATAGATACAATGTAATTATTAGTTATATTGTAGCTATCTTAGGGTTTATTTTATAGGTAAGTATTTAGTTTTAAATAGGAATAATTTATTTAATTATAGTTATTTTATTTATATTTATTTAAATTATATTTAAGTTAGGGGGGTGTTAGGGTTAGGGTTAGACTTAGGTTTAGGGGTTAATACATTTAATATAGTTGCAGCGACGTTGGGGGCGGCAGATTAGGGTTTAATAAATGTAGGTAGGTGTCGGCGATGCTAGGGACAGCAGATTAGGGGTTAATAAAATGTAATTAATGTTTGCGAGGCGGGAGTGCAGCGGTTTAGGGGTTAATATATTTATTATAGTGGCGGCGATGTCTGGTCGGCAGATTAGGGGTTAAAATTTTTATTTAAGTGTTTGCAATGGGGGGGGCTCGGTTTAGGGGTTAATAGGTAGTTTATGGGTGTTAGTGTACTTTTTAGCACTTTAGTTAAGAGTTTTATGTTACGGCGTTAGCCCATAAAATTCTTAACTACTGACTTTTAAATGCGGTACGAATCTAAGACTCGTAATATCGGCGTTAGGAAAATCCCATTGAAAATATGGGATACGCAATTTACATAAGTGGATTTGCGGTATGTTGGAGTCGTGGAAAAAAAGTGAGCGGTAGTTAAAAAACAGCGTTGGGACCTCTCAATGCTGCTTTTTAAGGCTAACGCAAAAATCGTAATCTCGGTGATTGTTATTTTTCGTAATTTAGTGTTTGTTATCTTTTGTAATTTAGTGTTTGTTATTTTATGTAATTTAGTAGTTTTCATTTTTTTAATTTTAGACTTAAACTTTTTAGTAGTGTTAGTTTTTTTATTGTGTAATTTAGTTTATTTAATTGGTAGTTAATTTAATTTTAGTATAATAGTTATGTTAGGTTAATTTTTAGTTTCAACCAATGTTTTTTTTAATTTCACAGGTAAGTTTTTATTTATTTTAAGATTGGGATATTGTAATTTTTTTTTAAATATAATTTTTATTGAGGTTTTGCATAGAAGTAAACAAACATAAATAAATTACAAATTTTCCATAGGACATAATACAATGGCGAGTAAATGACAAAATAAGTAAGAGTCAAAGTAAATGGCATAGAATGAGCTTTTGAAACCTCAGTTTTATGTTTTTAACAGCTTTCATAGATGACTAATTATCCAGCCTCTTTTGGGCCAATTGATATAGGTTAAACTGGTAAAATGTGTTAGTCATATCAAAGGCCCTATAGTGCCCCATAGCACAAAGGGGATATACATTTTATAGCCTATAAGCACCGCTTAAAGTTGTACTGATTGAAATAAATGTAACATAATCTGAGCGATAACAGTGAGATGTAAGTTTGCATGAAATCCAAAAAGGTTTATCAGCGAATAAACACCACTTGAGAAACATAGGATATGTATAATTAGCGTGTAAAACCAGAATAGATTCTTAGGAGTTTAAGGTAGGTAAATAGTGAAAGTTTTGTATGAAAAAGAGTCAGTCCAGAGCTCTTATTGTGATAGATGCTGGACTACTCATAACTTGTTATATGGTGAAGATAATATACAAACTGGTTCTATTAAATGTTAATAGAGGGGTATGGTGAATGTTGATAGAGGAAGAACTACAGAAATATACTGAATCTGAAGGGTATTGTGGCAAGGCAAGCTAAACTAGCTTATTGTGACATAACAAGGAAAGGTGCTATGGATCTATGTAGTCTTTTAGTTATAAGTCACCCACATAGTTGGGAAGTTCTATAAGGGTATACCAGTATATGAGTAAACTCGGTTGAGGTAACCTATGTTCACTTTTATAATGATGAATGTGAAGTAGTTAATTAAACCTATTAGCCAGTAGATGTAAGGCAAGTTGCTGTATCTGCTGTTTACACAATTCAAAATAGCAGAACACAGATATAGTGCTATAGGGCCATGTAGTGTTAATATGCACCTTAATTGCACATCAAGCTACTACATTGTACAGATCAGAACCACAGATTACTGTGGGTCGCAGTGAAATTTTCTTATATATATATTGATTGAAACTAGATGGAACGGAATATTATGACAATATATCGAACATAAACAATAGTATAATAATTAGTCAACTTAAAAACATTTGTTTGAAAAATACATAGAGTTATTAGATCTAAGCTTCTTAAATATGGTTATTACTGGTAAAAGAACTAGTCATATTCATGTGATAACAAAGTAGTTGGGTATCTAGTATAGTTAACAAGTCTAACACACTTGGTAATGTAAGTTCTGAAGCTAGTTATTTACGTTGAGCTCTTATTAGAGCTCTATAAACTACAAGCTATTTTGCAACATAAAAATCCATTCTTGAATTAGATATAAACAGATAACGAATATTAGCAAGCCCTAAATATATTCCCAAACATGTACTGAAACTCAGTTCCAGGAGTATAGAGGAAGGAATCCTCTAAATTGAGTAGAGAGTTTCTTTAGCCTACGCCAAATCTGCAGTCTGTCTGGATTTATCGGTAGGTGACTAATTTATTAAATGGACCGCTCAAATCATGAGGGAGTAGAAGTCCAGTCATCAAACCTCTCACCTCCCACTCCATATGTACCCCAGACAAAGGAATAAGAAGCCCCAGAGCTTGCCCATGGGAGTCGGCCTCACCTCCCTGGTACAGGCCTAGGGGTAGGAGATCAAGCTTCAGTTTATCACTGGAGCACAGGGTGGGAGGAATCGAGTGCTGCAGATTCTGCCAGTTAATGATCTGGAAAGGCCTCTCATCATTGGCGATGTTCACCCGGTCTATTCAGTCGTCTCGTCTATGTAATTGTCTGTGAAATACTCCGAAGCCCCACCGGACCTCTCCTTCATATGTAAGGAAGACTGCTTTAAGATGGGTATGCTTTCTTTCGGCTCTGTAGTGTCAGTTCTGTAGCTGGTAAGTTTTCTGAGTGTCCTCTTGCATAAACGTATCTCTGATAGTGGTCATGATATCGTTGAAGCTCCCTACAGGTTTGCACTCCAGTTCCTCCAGTAAAATGGATATGTTTAAATAAGACTCCTCCATCTTGGATCTGTAGAAAAATAGCTTTACCCGGCTAGTTGTCAAACTGGGGGGGGGGGGGGGGGTGATAGCAAGATGGCTCAGGCCTTTGGCTTCGACCCGGTTGGATTGGATCTTCTAATGGTAAAATCACAGAGATAATGGTATCAGTCGACTCCAGGATGCAAATTAGTTGTGGGTTAATCAGTAGATTATTTAGATTGCCGTAGGAGCCACTGAGTTTAGCATCTGATCATGGCCGTGGCTTGGACAAGCCCCGGGATATGTAATTTTAATTTAAAGTTAGAAGGTTGTTAGGTTTAGGGGTTAATAGTTTAATTTAGTTTTTTAGGATGTGGGGGCTGGCGGTTTAGGTTTTAATAGGTTTATTTAGTGGCGGTGATGTGGGAGGCCAGAGGTTTAGGGGTTAATAACTTTATTTAGTGGTGCTGATATCGGGGAGCGGCGGAATGGGGGTTAATAGCTTTATTATAGTGTCAGCGATGTTGGGGTGCGGGGGAATAGGGGTCAATAACTTTATTATAGTGTTGGCGATGTCGAGGAGTGGCGGAATAGGGGTTAAAAACTTTATTTAGGTGTTGGCGATGTCGGGGGCAGCAGATTAGGATTGTTTAGACTAGGGGTTTATGTCAGGTTGTTAGGTTTAAACGTAACTTTTTTTCCCCATAGACATCAATGGGGTTGCGTTATGGCGATCACCATTCCGCGCTTCAGGTGTTTTTTTTCTAACACGCTCTCCCCATTGATGTCTATGTCCAAAGTGTGCATGAGCATGTATTCTCAGCCCTTGGATTTTGTGCGGTATGGAGTTTATCGCCACCATATCGAACGCACAAGGCAGCTTTTTAGAAACTTGTAATGTCAGCGCTATGGAGGGTGAAATAACGCAACTTTTGTTGCGTTCATTTCGCACCCTCTATAGCGCAAAACTTGTAATCTAGGCGATTGTTATCTATATGGCCCACATGACCTAGCAGTCTCATGTTGTGAAAAGCTAATAAAGCATGTGATAAGAGGCTGTCTGTAGTGGCTTAGAAACAGGCAGAACTTTAGAGGTTTAAATGTTATATAGTGTATTAATATAACAATGTTGGTTGTGCAAAGCTGGGGAATGGGTAGTAAAGGCATTATCTATCTTTTTAAACAATAACATTTTTAGTGTAGACTGTCCCTTTAAACTAAAATACACAGCCACAATTGTTAGATAGGGAGGTGACTTGTGTTATGCCGCTACAATTAGAGCTGAACAGTGTACACAAAAAGCCCTTTAAAGGGATATGAAACCCCAAATTTTTCTTTTGTAATTTAGATAGAGCATATAATTTTAAACAACTTTTCAATTTACATATATTAGCAAATTTGCTTTGTTTTCTTAGTATCCTTTGGTGAAGGTACACATTAAATTCAGTAAAGAACTGAAAAAAGAATACACTATTTGCACTCTCGAAGTTGGATCATATTATATTTGAACATGTAATTAAAACTTAACTTTTATTGAAACTTCTTATTAGAAGAAAAAGATGAAAAGATTAAAAACACGATAATGGGTAGAAAGTGTAATTTGGTTTATGGATTAATATCATAGGGAATGCACAGAGACAGTATAAATAATTGGCCAATAATTGGTTCACTGTATTATCATTAATTAAGCAGCATGTGGGGGTTTACTATATATCCCTTGTCTTATGCTGTATCGCAGTGGAGTAACTAGAACCTTTTTGCTAAGTCTAAAGTACTGCATTATTATTGACCTTGTGACTTCTCAAATATAGATTGTTCCCCATTAGTATCCATTTTGTATTATTATAGCTATAAAGAACTCATTGAGCAAATTTAAAATATGAGAGAGAACACAGAAACGCCGCTGACATGTTTCGCTGTCATTACTTTTTTAAAGGACGCTTTGCCCTGATTTTCATGAGAATCTATAGGGTTTCACACAAATTGGCTGATTGATCTTTCAATCACCCACATGATGATATTATTGTTTAAGGATCAACAATGTTGGTATAATGAAGATTTTCCACTGTTTTGATCTTTTTTTAAGTGGTATTTAAATGTAATGATCTTTTTTTATAGTATTAGTTCTTGTTATTGATGATTAATATCGCCAATGAATTTAAAATATACAAAACTAAATGAGGAGTAAAGATTGGTCGAGTAGGATGTCAATAACCATTATGCTGTTCCCGTTTGGGTAACTTAGTTGTCACTCATTTATTTTAGCCAATCATAATGGCAATTTGGCATATTTTATATGTTGTAATAGGGTTATCTATATCCGATATTGTGGATTGTATTAATATTATGCCCATGTGAATTAGGAGAAAAGTAAACAATGTTGAAAAAAGGGGGGGAACAAATAAAAACAAAAAAAATATAAACCAAAACTTGGATATATTGATTGTGATTGGTGCATGCAGCTGTCAATCAAAGTTTGGAGAATGTGTAGGCAATTGATATGAGTCGTTACAGTGTAACAATGTCAACTATAACAGATAATAGTATATTAGGTGTGTTAGGAAAATTATAATAATAATAGCTTAATGAAATAAATAATTTCCTAAATAATATATGATCTTATGAGTGTGATGATGGAGTGAGGTGTTAAATTATATGAAGTGTTGAAAGTGACCAAATGATCATAATTAATATCATAAAAGGTGAAATTATACTATGCACCATGTTAAACTCAAACAAAAGATGCTGTTTTAATACTAATAGTATTAGTAATACTAGGGATGATAATAATTATTAATACACCCTATTACTGATTGCTGTTATAATTTAATTTTAGGACATGTTCAATAATTCCATGAATGTCATATTACTAGTTCTAGCTAGTATTAGCATAAATTGTATTGTTTTAGAATTAATATCTTGGTTAAAGTGTGTTAAACCAATATAAATGTGGACCTCGCGTTCGAATCGCACGGAAGCGTTGCGCTCATGAGAGCGTGCTTCCATAGGCTCCAATGAGAGCTTGTTCTGATTCTGTCATACAAGGCACAGAACCTAAGCGCAGCGAAGGGGGTAAGTCACGCAGCGATGGGCAGCACATTTAACTATATACTGTATGTATATGCTTATATACAGTATATGTATATAAGCATATACATATATATTTACAGGGAACACACAGTTCCCATAGACCGCAATGTAAATACATTTTTCAGTGCCCTTTTTTTTTAAAAAAAAACACCCCACAGCTGCCAGCTTTACCCCCAAAAAACTGCCTGGTGCAGTTATTTTATTTATTTATTTTAAATAAAAAATGCTACTATTTTTTATTTTAAAAAAAAGCACTACACACTTAATTTTGGGGGTAATTGGGGCGCATTTAAAAAATTAACCAGCAATTGTAATGGCTGGTTATCTCGCGCCCGCAAACGGGCAAATTTGCACGTTTGTGGGCGCGCAATAAATTAGCCCTCCACTTGTCATCTAGCCCTATATAAGATAAAAACACATATAAGTTGATTTCTTATCTTACAATAAAATTGAGCCTTTCTTAAGCATGACCAATTTGGATTATCATATCAAATGTGTTATTTGGGAAGGAAAACATAGAAGTTGTTGTTTTCTTTGAGTCCTCTTGGATTAACTAGGTCCATTAAGTATATCACTTTGCATTCTGCTTGTAATAAGGAGTCTTCCATCTTCCGTGTTTCCCCCTCTTATTCCCAAAGCAATTTTCTCCAATCCAAAACAAAATAGGTCTTTTGTGTTGGAATTATGTTTAGCTATACTGGTTATCTTTTTACCTTGTTGTACATCTCTGTTGGCATTTTTGATATTACTGAAATGCTCTACCAGTCTCTTTTACATGGGGCATGTGGATATCCCCACATAATATATTCCACATTTGCAAGTCAATGCATATAAAATTCAACTTGAATTACAGGTTATGAGATCTTTAATGATATGTTTTCTACCACACCGATCATTGATAGTATCCTTTTTAACAATATGTGAACAATACGTACAATTTCTACATGGGTATTTACCAGAAAAGGGCGTACGTCATGTTTTTTTTAAATTTTTCTTTTAATAAGAACTTTCAATAAAAGTTAAGTTTTAATTACAATATGTTCAAAATAATAATATGATCAAACTTCGAGAATGCAAATAGTGTATTCTTTTTTCAGTTTTTTACTGTTTTGATTGTGTACTAAGTTTTTATACAATGCACCCCATCCTTAATTGATGACATACTCAGCCAGATTACGAGTTTTGCGTTATGAGCTATACGGTGCTACCGTGCAGTTTTTTTCTCACCGCTCACTTACATGCAGCGCTGGTATTACGGGTTTTTACAAACCCAGCGTTAAAAGGCAAGAAGTGAGCGTAGAGCAAAAGTGTGCTCCATACCGCACTTCAATACTAGGGGTGCTTAAGTGAGCGGTGAGCTGGTCGTACGTGCTTGTGCACGATTTCCCCATAGACATCAATGGGGAGAGTCGGCTGAGAAAAATTCTAACACCTGCCAAAAAGCAGCGTAAATCTCAGTAACGCAGCCCCATTGATTCCTATAGGGAAACACATTTTATGTTTACACCTACCACCCTAACATGAACCCTGAGTCTAAACACCCCTAATCTTACACTTATTAACCCCTAATCTGCCGCTCCGACATCGCTGACATTATTCTTATTAACCCCTAATCTGCCGCTCCGGATACCGCCGCCACCTACATTATACTTATTAACCGCTAATCTGCTGCCCCCAAGATTGCCGACACCTACATTATATTTATTAACCCCTAATCTCCTGCCCCCAATGTTGCTGCAACCTACCTACACTTATTAACCCCTAATCTGCTGCCCCCAACGTCGCCGCCACTATTCTAAATTTATTAAGCCCTAAACCTAAGTCTAACCCTAACACCCCCTAACTTAAATATAATTTAAATAAATCTAAATAAAATTACTATCATTAACTAAATTATTCCTATTTAAAACTAAATACCTATAAAATAAACCCTAAGCTAGCTACAATATAACTAATAGTTACATTGTAGATAGCTTAGGGTTTATTTTTATTTTACAGGCAAGTTTGTATTTATTTTAACTAGGTAGAATAGTTACTAAATAGTTATTAACTATTTAATAACTACTTAGCTAAAATAAATACAAATTGACCTGTAAAATAAAACCTAACCTAAGTTACAGTAACACCTAACCTAACCCTACAATTAAATACATTACCTACATTAAATACAATTAAATAAATTAAATTAAATTAGCTAAATCACAAAAAAACAAACACTAAATTACAGAAAATAAAAAAACAATTTATAGATCTTTAAACTAATTACACCTAATCTAATAGCCTTATCAAAATAAAAAAGCCCCCCCCCAGCCTAAACTAAACTATCAATAGCCCTCAAACAAACAACCCCCCCAACAATAAAACCCAGCACCCTCACAACCAACCCCCCAAATAAAAGCCTAACTAAAAAAAACTAAGCTCCCCATTGCCCTGAAAAGGGGATTTGGATGGGCATTGCCCTTAAAAGGGCATTTAGCACTATTAAAGGCCCAAAGCCCTAACCTAAAAAATAAGCCCACCCAATACACCCTTAAAAAAATCCTAACACTAACCCCTGAAGATTCACTTACTGGGAGAAGTCTTCATCCAAGCGGCAAGATGTCCTCAACGAAGCCGGCAGAAGTGGTCCTCCAGATGGGCAGAAGTCTTCATCCAGACGGCATCTTCTATCTTCATCCTTCCGACGCGGAGTGGCTCCATCTTCAAGACATCCGGCGCAGAGCATCCTTTTCAAACAACGTCTTCTTCGGAATGAATATCACTTTAAGTGACGTCATCCAAGATGGCATCCCTTAGATTCCGATTGGCTGATAGAATTCTATCAGCCAATCAGAATTAAGGTTGAAAAAATCCTATTGGCTGATGCAATCAGCCAATAGGATTGAATTTCAATCCTATTGGCTGATCCAATAAGCCAATAGGATTGAGCTTGCATTCTTTTGGCTGATTGGAACAGCCAATAGAATGCCAGCTCAATTCAAATGGCTGATTGCATCTAGAATTTTATCAGCCAATCGGAATCTAAGGGACGCCATCTTGGATAACGTCACTTAAAGTGATATTCATTCAGAAGAAGACGTCGTTTGAAGAGGATGCTCCGCGCCGGATGTCTTGAAGATGGAGCCGCTCCGCGTCGGAGGAGATGCCGTCTGGATGAAGACTTCTGCCCGTCTGGAGGACCACTTCTGCCGGCTTCCTTGAGGACATCTTGCCGCTTGGATGAAGACTTCTCCCAGTAAGTGAATCATCGGGGGTTAGTGTTAGGATTTTTTTAAGGGTGTATTGGGTGGGTTTATTTTTTTGGGTTAGGGCTTTGGGCCTGCAATAGAGCTAAATGCCCTTTTAAGGGCAATGCCCATCCAACGGCAGATTAGGGTTTAATAAATGTAGGTAGCTGGCGGCGATGTTGGGGGCAGACAATTAGGGGTTAATAAGTATAATGTAGGTGGCGGCAATGTTAGGGGTGGCATATTAGGGGTTAATAATATTTAACTTGTGTTTGCGAGGCGGGAGTGCGGCGGTTTAGGGGTTAATATGTTTATTCTAGTGGCGGCGATGTCCATAGCGGCAGATTAGGGGTTAAAAATTTATTATAGTGTTTGCGATGCAGGAGGGTCTCGGTTTAGGGGTTAATAGGTAGTTTATGGGTGTTAGTGTACTTTTTAGCACTATAGTTATGAGTTTTTTTTTTTTATAATAGTTTTTATTGAGGTTCTTGAATAAGCATACAGACAATTGCAAACAATAAAGTATAGGACTTAACATAGCAGTAATATACATCAAGCTCCTAAAGTAAACACACTCTGATTGACTCTGTTTCAATGGAGCCACTGAGATCTAAGACATAAATACATCCAACGTCCTAATAAATGATTACAGACCCATCTGATGCTAAACATAAAAAGTCAAACATAATTGGAAGGGAGACCTCATATTTTCAAATTTCTTTCCTGAGATACCTCCCTTGATGATCATTCTTGGATTTAAATGTCTGCAAAGGAATCGGTTAGGTAGATACAATACCAAGGTGAACACTATGTGTAAGCTAAAAAACCGTATAGGCGTTACTTAGGGGGGTATAACACCCTGGCGAATGTAAGATGCAAACTGAATAATTGTGGAGGTGTTGCTTAGGGAGATATACCAATCAGGTAAATAACAGATGTAAACTAGATAATTAAATGGGAGTTGCTTAGGGAGATATACCAACAGGGTAAACCTCAAATGGAAACTCAGTATTTGTATAAGAATTGCTTAGGGAAATAGAACAGCAAGGTAAACATCAACTGTGAACTTAGTGTTTTATTTGTGAGAAAGAGATTAATACTAAACAATCTTGCGTAGCTTGGGAGGGGAAGCGATGCTAATATAATTGTGTATTGCAAGATATGATCGTAAGAGGGGGAAGTAAGGTGTGGTATTGGCTAGAGAAACCACATAATTCACTCTCCTGAAATAGGAGGTATATTAAAGGAGGGGGGGAGGGAGGTGGTAAGTTAAGCATGTTAGGCAGAATATATAAGCAGGCGCTGTATCAAGTCTAGGAATGACGCAAGCGCCTTGCTGTATGAAAAAATTCAGTGGCGCATTATGTGCTAGCAGTCATATTGTATGCGTGTGTGGGGAGGAAATGGCAATTCAAGAATGTTAGGTAAGCATATAGGCAAAGCACAACAACTCAATCCAAGCAATAAGCATATACTAGCATTTGCACTGTAGAGGAGAACTGTAGTTCTCTTTTCCCCTAAGTTGGGACCTGACTACTGAGTGTGGGCCCTACACCCAGCGCAGGTAACCTGAGGCATCTGGGGGACATTTATGGTAGAAGGGGGGGGAGCATATGGTGAGTTCTAAAAATGGCTAAACAGGAATAAACCTGCTAGGAGCAGAGCCTATATATCATGTAGCTGATTGGAGTAATTTACCATATAGCCCAATAACATCGACACTTAAAACCTACCTACTCCAGCATTAGTGTTGTCATTCAAAGCTCCTCAGGACCTCTTTCTCTTCCTCCCCCTCCCCAACACTCGTCCCATCCTAGCTGAAATATATCTATGATAGAGAACTACATACTTCTAAACTGGTTACTGCATTTAAATGAATAAATAAAAATAGATGCGCCATCTCGGCCGCTGACGACGCATCATTAACAAGAACAAATGCAACCAGACATTGTGACAAAAATATAAATATAGATATATGAAGGAGTGGGAAAAGGGAGGCATACGTAGTGTTGTCATGTATCATATGGGTAACAGAGACCTGAGGACAACTATGTCAGAACGTAAGGCTAAGAGCTGGACATCAATGTGGCTAAAAATATAATAAGTTACAATAAATAACTGGCTAACACAGAAGAATATATGATATACTTAACACTTAGAGGTGAATATAGGGAGATAGTGTTATGTCTATCCGAAATATAACATAATGACAGCAGACTCAATCAGTACCAAGCATTCATTCAGATAGATACATAAAACTCTGGATGAACTAGAGTATTGAGATCCTTATTGACAGTAGCAGTTAGCAGAAGCGTTTGATCTCAGGAACAGAGTCCATATTCTAAAACTTCAGACCACAAAGTCTTCCTATGAAGTTCCTGTTAGAGGGATTGCATCGTAGTGGGAATCCAGGGGAAGTTTTTGGAGAGTTATAGGGACGGTGAAAAAGCATTGCCTTACCCCACAAGATTATAAAGAGAGCTGAGGAGGGTTGCAGCGAAAAAGTTAATTGCAGTATCGGCAACAGCTCTTCTCAGCTGAACGGACTCATCCCACTCCTACTCGCCAGACTTGACAGTGTCTTGCAGCGTGTTGAAATTTGCAGAAGAGTGAACTGAGTAGCCAAGACGGGGCTCCGGACCATCGCAAGCCCTGGGACACAGACGTGATCTCTATTATGCAGACCTGAAGTAAGTGCCGCGTTTTCAAGCGTGTGGGAGACTCCACCAGCTGTATCTTGTCAGTATAGGGCAGATCTATAAGGTCACTGCTGAGAATGGTCTTGTATGCAGGTCCAAGTGAAATACAGCATGGCGCTGGTTGCTGCCCTTGCGTAAATAACTCTGCAGCGGGTAGGGGGTGTCCCCTTTGTAAATCAAGCGCCTCTGCTTCATAGATAATATTAGGTTGAGCTCTCATAGTAATCCGTATGCAAGTACTCTCCTCCTCTAACTTCTCAGCCTTCCTGCTCAGATTGGCGGCGCCGCAAGGTACATTCAAAAGTTCAGACGCCATTATGCATGAATGCTCAAATGCCTCCCGATATCCTTTCAGGAGATCCCCGATCACCTCAAGGAGCTGTGTCGCTGTGCCCATGGTAAAGTTCTTCTGTGAAGACATTTATTGCCGGTATTAGGGTAGCAGATGGCGAAATTTACTCTTCAGTCAGGCTCTCCCTAGGGGCAAAGATGGCCGCTCTTGATGTCGCTGGCCTGCAGAGTAGATGGAAAAGTAATATAAATGTCTGCCAGGAGCGCTCTGCCGCTAGATTTTTCAGTATGTAGGTTCCTTAACTTCTAGGGTTACACCATCAGATAGTTAGATAGGTCAGAGCGGTCGCAAAATTTAGTTTTTATGTAGAAAAGTTCAGGAGCTATTGCAATGTGCGACCGCTCTGTGTGCCAGTTGGCTCCTCCTCCTATAGTTATGAGTTTTATGCTACAGCGTTGTAGTGTAAAACTCATAACTACTGACTTTCGAATGCGTTAGGAATCTTGGAGGTAGAGAGTGTACCGCTCACTTTTTGGCCTCCCAGGACAGACTAGTAATACCGGCACTATGGAAGTCTCATAGAAAAAAGGGTTTATGAAGTTTACGTAAGTCGGTTTGCGGTAAGGCCAAAAAAGTGTGCGGTGCCCCTAAACCTGCAAGACTCATAATAGCAGCGGTAGTGAAAAAGCAGCGTTAGGACCTGTTAACACTGCTTTTTCAGCTTACCACAAAACTTGTAATCTAGCCCACAGTTTTTTAACTATTATATACATTTTAATAAAAGGAAGACGTTTTCACAAATAAAGTAGTGCCATTGGCCCCCTATACAGTATTGTAATCCTTTGGAGAAAGAGCAACAATAAACTAGTTAGCCAGTTGGAGACATCATGTGAACCAATGACAACATATATATTTGTGCAGCCACCAATCAGCATCTAGCTCCCAGTAGTGCACTGCTGCTGTTGAGACTGCGTAGGTATGCTTTTCAACAAAGGATATAAAAAGAATTAATCACATTAGATTATAGAAATAAATTAAAAAGTTGTTTAATAATGGCATGCTCTACATGAATAATGAAAGAAAAATGTGGGGCTTCTTGTCCCTTTAACTTATAGTTGTATTTATTTCTGGTCTCTTGCAGATGTCAGTTGTCTAAGCATATTGTCACTGTTCATGATTTTCTCTTCATTTGGAACATTGGGTATGGTTGCCGAACTCGGTTGCTTATGCCTATCCACAATAATCCAGGACCAATTTTGAGAGACTTCTTGGCCCACATGAAGACCAGATCAATCATTCAGTGCTCCTTTGGGGTACTCAAATCTGAGATGTAATGTATAGAAGCTAGTCAGTATAATCGACCTATATTACACAATCTTGCAAATCACATTGGCCTCCTGCTTGTACTTCCACTGGCTTGGAATTTTGAGGATAGTAATGATGTAGACTAGAATAAGGGTGATGAGAACTTACTTTAAAGGAACATGAAAGCCAATTTTTTTCTTTTGTGATTTAGAAAGAGCATGTCATTTTAAACAACTTTCTAATTTACTTCTATTATCTAATTTGCTTCATTCTCTTGATATCACTTTCTGAAAAGCATATCTAGATATGCTCAGTAGCTGCTGATTGGTTGCTGCACCTAGAGGCCTTGTGTGATTGGCTCACACATGTGCATTGCTATTTCTTCAACAAAGGATATCTAAAGAATTGAGCAAATTAGATAATAGAAGTAAATTGGAAAGTTGTTTAAAATTCCATGCCCTATCTGAATCATGAAAGTTTACTTTTGACTTGACTGTCCCTTTAAGTCATTATTATTTTTGATTACTTCTAAGGTACAGTGTAATAAGCAGGGCATAAATCAATACAGAAGACTAAACAAGACAATTGTTAATTGTTTTTAATGCGCATCTCATTTTACATTTTAGCCTTACAAAAAAGGTTTTATTTTACTCTATAATAATATTATTTGTATATGTTTTATAAACATGCACAGTATATTGTAGTGAAAAAATACTGAAGAAAGGCAATCATATTATAAGGTTTATTAACTTTATTAGAAACCTGTTTTACTATATATAATGATTTTTTTTTATAGTACAATGTCCCTTTAATTGCAGTCTTTTTTAAAGCATATTGTGTTATATATATATGTGAATGTGTAAATATATAAATGTGTGTGTGTGAGTATTCTATATATTTATATTTATTTAAGAATAATATAATAAATAAAACATTGGAAAATTAGAAGAAAAATAACTGGAAACAAATATGTGTGTATGTGTGCACACTTGTATATAACATGTAGAAACCTTTAAATGAATAATTTTACTATCAGTGGAGGATGTTATATTCAGGTGGCTGCTAGCAGTGATCATTATTGGAACATATCTTATTCTCATTTTTAAAGTATATATGAATAATTTAATTAAATAAAGTATTTTATATGCATCAAGATACATTTATGAAATGCATTTAGAACTATATTTCACATATTAAGGACCAATTTCAAATCAAAATTGAATTTTAGTCAAATTAGAGATTAGTGATGGTAAAATGCTTATTTATCTTACTGCAGTACTCCTAAAGAGGGTTATACTCAGTAACCATACATAACCTTAATTATTGGATTTGTACTGAACTGTGACAGTTTTCATTAGAATTTATCTTAAATACATAACATACAGTATCTATATCTCAGTTGGGCTTAACAGTTTGCAGCTAGAGAGCACTGGAGCATGTTGCTAGGTACAGTATATATATATATATATATATATATATATATATATATATATATACACATATATATATATACATATATATATATACACACACACATATATATACACACACATATATATATATATATATATATATATATATATATATATATATGCACTGTATACTGTATATGTATTAAACAAGGTAATGTTATCTCCATTCTAAGTTTTGCTAATTAGTATCTTATGTGTCCTCATTTATAATGGGCGGATTAAAAAAAATCATCTAGCTCATTGTTGTCTTCTGTACATTAAGCAAGTACTCAGTCGCACATAAGCATAACGGGGATTGGCAAAATTAGCAAACTAGCAGTTTTAATGAATGAAATGGTTTAGAATATTGCTCTTTAATATTTATATCTCATGTTCCAACATTACCACCCCTTACAACCTGATGTTGGGATTGTTATGTAAAACAAAATATTAGGTACATTGATTTAACTTCTTAACTCTGGAGTACATCTCCACACACATCCTCCTCTGTATTTGCTTGTTCCAGAGGATGCATGATCTAACCCACTCTCGTCTTCTAGGAGGTACATATTGAGGATCAACTAGCCCACAGGCCATCAGGGAATTTTAATGAAGGAGAAGGCTATTAAAGAGCTTCTATATCCCATCTGATGTAACTAGATTTTGGTGAGATGCTTCATTTTGAAGAGGGGATTTTCCTTGTCTTTAATAGGAAGTCACATCATCCTCTAATAGAAATAATAATCACCTGCAAAAGATAAACACACTATAATTATAATTCAACTGTCTTTTATAATATAAATATCTATTTTAAAAATATATTTATATTTACAGTAGAAAAAGCATCAAGCAAGAATATCTACATTTTAATTTATATATCCAATACTTATATGCATTATACATGACCATGCATTTTATTTAAAAGATTATAGATATAATGAAGTCAGGCCTTGTAATGATATTCAGTATTTAAATAGTTATGCATGTTGATTGCATAATGGTTTAAGTATTGCATATACATTAAAACATATTTATGTTAGTTTTTTTGTGTTTAATAGTGATAACATAGATATATATGTTAATATATATTTATGTTATAGTAGTCAGCAGCTTTAAATTTATTTTTACATAACAGGCATGCAGTTATGTAGAATTATAATATTTATTATACTGTCTTATCTCTGTGACACATTATTTAAACTATAATGAAAACTTTAGTGATAGTGATATAGTTTCATAGTTAAAATAATGAGATTTATTATTTATAGAATAGTTTATTATAGTGAGTTATTTTTTAACAGTAGGCAGTTAGCTGGGCATTCCAGGGAAGTGTAGGTTAGACATTACATCAGTATAGGCGGTATTAGGAACTTAGCTGTATAGGTTAGGTGTGACGTAGGGTGTATAGGTTTGGTGTGACATAGGTGTAGGCGGTCAGGGAGAGTTAGCTGGGTGGTGCAGGGAGAGTGTAGCTCAGGCGTGACAAAGATATTGGCGTTTAGGGGGAGTTAGCATGCTAGTGGGAGCAGCCTGCACTTTGTTTCATACACATCAACACAAGAGCGATATATTTGAAGCAGCAGGTTGTGAGGAGGGTAGCGGCCATGTTTGTCTCACCAGCTATCAGCTGCCGAGACTACATCGCCTGAGCTAGTTAGTGTAGCTGTAATTAAACTTAGGTCTCCACAGCAATATTTGAAGTGTGCCTACACGGAAACTAATTTTAGTTTCAGTGAGGTACACTTTGAATAGGGCCCCCCATAGCAAGAAAATGCTGATGAGCGGTGATGTCAGTGATGTGGGTGGTGACATCATGCTCCCATTGTCTTCTATAGGAGAGACATCGCAGATTGCCGGCATTGCTCAGACAGGCCCCTTGTTTGTTGATGCTTTGAGCTTTTAGTCTGTATTAAGGGCCAGATTTAACAAGCAGCGGATGCTGCTGTCTCTGCCAAAAGTACCACCTTTTAGGTGGTGGACTGCAATCATCCTGATCCGATACAATTGGGTTGATTGGCTGCAAATGTCCAGGGGGCAGCATTGCACAAACATTTCACAATGTTAAAGTGCAGTGTTAAATGCGTACAGTGTATGCTGTCAGCATTTAGCGATGTGGGGCGGACATGATTCGCTACAGTGAATTATGTCTGCCTGGCATATAATAAATCTACCACTAAGCCTGTGCCTCTGTCTTGTCCTGTTTTAACTTTTAAATTTAAATGTACCTGCTTTGAGATGTCCGGTTGCTGATCTTTCATTTGGAAGGGTGGATTATAAAGCGTTATACCTGAGAGCTCAGTTAATAGCTCCTCACAATGTGAGTAAGGTCCTACTTACCTGACTGTTTTTAATGTGATTAAAAGGACTTCACTATTTCCATTTTTTACTTCTTTTTGATGTTTATATCGACAGTCCTTTAGCTAAGAACCTCTATCCTTATGGGACTATATCCTTTATATCAGAAACACTGTTGGTGACACTCTCACATTGTTTTGTATCGCATGATATAATATGTTTGACTTTAATTATATTGATATGAAAAGTAGAGGGTTCCTTTACACTTCGGCTGTGCTATCATACAGACATAATATGGACCAGATTATGAGTGGAGCTCAAATTTGTGCTTTTACAAGCACAATATATGTGCTCCACTTGTAATACCAACAAACGCGTTTGCATTGCATGGAAGCTTTGCGCTCAATAGAGCATGCTTCCATAGGCTCCAATGGGAGCCTCACTTTCATGACATGAGACATGGCAAAGAACCTAGCGCAGCTGGTAAGTTGCGCAGCGATGGGCAGCAATTTTAAATATATATGTATATGAATATATACATATACATTAATGTGTTTATATGTGAATATACACATATTAACACATTAATATATATGTATATAACCATATACATATATATTTACAGGGAATACACAGTTCCCATAGACCGCAATGTAAGTGACGTTTTTTTTCCTAACAACACCACACCCGCCACTTTTAACCCCTAAAAACTGCCTAGTGCAGTAGTTTTTTATGAAGAAAAAAAAAGCTACAATTTATTTCACAAAAAACTAAAAGACCCTTTATCTTGGGGACATTTGGAGCACTTTTAGAAAATTAACCAGATATCTGTTCTCTGGTTAATTTTCTGAGCGCTAATTGCTACTGCGAGCTTGTGGTAGCAATAACCAGCCACTTTTAATGGCTGGTTATTTATAGCGTACTCGCAAATGGGAATTTCACTATAAATTAGGGCTCCACTTGTAATCTGGCCCAATATCTTTCTGTACTATTTGTATAGGTTGTATAAATAGATTTCTCATATCAAAGAAACCCTATGAACAAAGTGCATACAATGTGTTGTGGGTTTATAGTTGCACTGACTGTTAAAGTGTTGTGATATATGCTTTACATGCTTAAGTACTGCTAATGCAACCATTGTTTAACCCCAGGCATTTCAGACTTAAACTTCCCCAATAGGCCAGAGCATTTTAGCATTTTTGCCATCACTGCATTTAAACAGAGATAGAGCCTTTTTTATATTTACCTATCAAAACTATATATATATAGATTTTTAGTAGACTACCCAAAGTATTGATCTAGGCCCATTTTTATATATTTCATGCCACCATTTCACCGCCAAATGCGATCAAATAAAAAAAAAGTTAACTTTTTCACAAACTTTAGGTTTCTCAATGAAATGATATACAAACAGCTTGTGCAATCATGGCACAAATGGTTGTAAAAGCTTCTCTGGGATCCCCTTTGTTCAGAAATAGCAGACATATATGACTTTGCCATTGCTTTTTGGTAATAAGGACGGCAATTGCAGCTGCGCACCACACTTTCATTTTTCCCAGCAATGAAGGGATTAATTAGGTAGATTGTAAAGTTAATTTTAGCTTTAATGTAGAGATCAGCCTCCCACCTGACACTTCCCACAAACTGATCCCTCCCTAATCCATGTCACACCGCTCTCTTTCCTTACCCACCCCCCAATGGTCACCCCATCTTAAGTACTGGCAGAAAGTCTGCCAGTATGCAGTATTAGACCTTTTTTTGTTTTAATTATAGTTATGTTCTTCAGTGTAGGATTATCCCCTTACCTTCCTACCTCCCTGATCCCTCCCAAAAATCTTTCTAACCCTACCCCCTCTAACTATTTACCACCATCTTAGGTTTTCCAAAAAATGCAATCTTTATTAAATAAAATAAAAAAAATAAACAAAATTTTGTAGCTGCCCCCCACATCATTTACCCCCTCCCAGATCGATTTCCTACCCTCTTATCCCACTTCCAAAGTATGATCCCCCTCTCCCTCCTCCCCTTCCTCCTACCCCCTCCCTGCTGCTCTGAAGGTTTTCTTTGTGGGGGAAGGAAAAAATAGTGTAATCTCGCTATTTTTAGCGAGATTACGCCAGACAAAGGCCCAGGGTACGGCGCTGGTTGTTAAGGTGTTAAGCTGCCTCACTGTATAATTATTTTGTGAGTAATTATTTGTTGGCTATTTAAGGTGATATGCGTTCTACAAGTAAAATTACATATTCAGTGAGGCATCAGTCCCGAGGCAATAAGCACTATAAAACTTAGATATTTTAAAAGAATCACTTGTGAATCCAGTCAAGTTCCTTGTTGATTGTGATAGCGCCCTATGGGCAGATTAGCTGTAGTTTTAGTGAGTAAAAACAATGTGTGCAATGTTCAATAATGTTAAAGTATTTTTTTCTTTATGCTATACTAAGAATCAGTGATGTGCAGAGAGGTCAGTGGCTGGTGAGGCACTGGCTAGTATCAGAGCCAAATAAAAACACATATGAACCCGATAGAGGTTTCATTGTTGGATACTTAAAGGTACTGTTAACACCAAAATTTTTTTTTATTATTATTTTTTTTATTGTTTAAAAATATAGATAATCCCTTTATTATCCATTCCCCAGTTTTGCATAACCAACACAGATATATTAATACACTTTTTTTTTTATCTCTGTGATTACCTTGTATCTAAGCCTCTGCAGACTGCCCCCTTATTTCAGTTTTTTTTTACAGACTTGCCTTTTAGCCAATCAGTGCTGACTCCACGAGCGTGAGCACAATGTTAGCTATATAGTACACATGAACTAACACCCTATGGTTGTGAAAAAAATGTCAAAATGAATTCAGATAAGAGGCGGCCTAAAAGAGATTATAAATTAGCATATAAGCCTATCTAGGTTTAGGTTTCAACTAAGAATACCAAGAGAACAAAGCAAAATTGATGATAAAAGTAGACACACACAAACAGAAACATTCAAAAGCACACACACACACACACACACTCACAGACACACAGAAACATACTCACAAACAGACACTAAGAAATACTCAGACACACAGAAACACTTCTGACACACACACATTGTTTAAAAAAAATTTCTACAAATCCAGGAAGTACCTATCATGCATCTGTACTATGCTTTATAGTTTATCTATATTGCTTTTATAGTCTGTTGAGTACTGGATCTATTTGAAATATTTTATCACCTGCTTATAATGCTGTTGCTAAGCTTCTTTAAAACATATTTTTACCTTTAAAGGGACAGTCCAGTCCAAAATAAACTTTCATGATTCAGATAGAGAATGTAATTTTAAACAATTTTCCAATTTACTTTTATCACCAATTTTGCTTTGTTGTCTTGATATTCTTAGTTGAAAGCTAAACCTAGGAGGTTCATATGCTCATTTCTAAGCCCTTGAAGGCAGCCTCTTCTCTCAGGGCATTTTGACAGAGTTTCACCAGTAGAGGGTGTTAGTTCATGTGTGTCATTTAGATAACACTGTACTCACGCACGTGGAGTTAGGTTTGCCAGCTCTGATTGGCTAAAAGGGATGTCTGTCAAAAGAACTGAAATAAGGGGGCAGTTTGCAAAGGCTTAGATACATGGTAATCACAGAGGTAAAAAGTGTATTTATATAACTGTGTTGGTTGTGCCAAACTAGGGAATGGGTAATAAAGGAATTATCTATCTTGTTAAACAATAAAAATTCTGGTGTAGACTGTCCCTTTAAGCAACACTGCAGCAATATTTGTCAGAGCCATTAGGCAACACACTGCTCCTTATGGTTCACAACACACAGCTGCCTATGGATTCTGGGGAGAACAATCTTTTTTTTTTTGTTTGTTTGTTTTTTAAACTTCAATGGAAAATCTGATTTTGGTTAAAGGGATACGAAACCTAATTTTTTTCTTTCATGATTCAGATAGAGTATGCAATTTTAAGCAGCTTTCTAATGCTATATTTTTCTTCGTTCTCTTGCTATCTTTATTGGAAAAAACAGGAACTAAAGCTTTGGAGCTGGCCCATTTTAGGTTGAGAACCTGGATTGCGCTTGCTGATTGGATGGCTAAATGCAGGCATCAATCAGCAAGCCCTATTCCAGGGTACTGAACAAAACATAGGCCGGCTCCAAAGTTTTCATTCCTGCCTTTTCAAATAAAGATAGCAAGAGAACGAAGAAAAATGATAATAGGAATAAATTAGAAAGCTGCTTAAAATTGAAAGCTCTATCTGAATCATGAAAGAAAAAAATTGGGGTTTAGTGTTCCTTTAAGGAAGTGATGTTTCATTATTATTGAATTGTATTTCAGTTAGACAAATTAATTTTTAAAGAATAGAAATTATTTCTTGTGGAAATCGTTTTATGAGTAAAATAATCACTTTATTAGAGTAAACTGGGAGCCTTTTATCTCTGGCAAAAATCCTTGCAGTTGTATTAAATGGATGCTCCTCTTTTGAATAAAACGACTTTGTGTTTTTATGCTGTGGGTCATCACAGCTGTGACAGTCAACCTTATCACCTCCAGTGAACTATAAACCTTCAGAAATCAGTTGTGCACAACCCCAAATGCCCTTTTATTCCCTGTATTAATTTAAATGGTTTTGCTGAAACATGTTATCATTCTTTAATATAAAAGGAAAATTCTGTATATTTGTATGCTTCATAGAACATTTTTTTATCACCCATTAAGAGAAATCTAGGCCTTTAGCTTATTTATTGTCTCCTCTATTAACCAATTAGCATGGGACATGATTTACTTAATTAGCAAAAATATGCAAGCACATGTCATTTTCTGTTTTACAAATAATAAATAAACATGTTATGATTAAAAAAAGTATTGTTCCTACACAATCAGTTAAATAGTAAATAAATCATGTCCCTAAAGTAACGTGAAGACACTTCTACTTGAGAAGGAATAGCATTTAGGAGTCAGTTTACTTGCATTGGCATTGTATCTACAGACAATAAAACATCAAATCAGAGCAGATACAGACGGAAAGAAATGAATACAAGACAGATTGTGAATTTAGGATTGAGTTTATTATGCTGCCACATGGTAGTTTTTCTGTTTGATAATATGATCACATAAAGTTTGACTACAGAAGACATTCTTGATATAAAATATTAATTTTTGTGTGGGTTGTTATCTCATTAGGTATTTTAAAACTCCATGAATTCACAAAATGTATAAACCCAACATACACCTGGATTCCAATGTTATTTGAGAAAGAAATAAAAAGAAAATATGAGAAAGACACTTGTATTTTTTTTCTAACTGGAACCAGCAAATCAATTAGAAAGAATACCCAAATTACATCTAGATACACAGGGCTATCATATGATTTTTAAATAGATTTTTGCAAGAATTTTCAGAGCTCGTCATGTAACTAAAATTTAAACAGCCAAACTAAACATAAGACGTGACAGAAAATTAATTTAACATTGATGATGACTTTTTCACTAAATTGTAATTGCAAGACATGTGACTATTAATGTCATATCATTTTGATTACTTTTACAATAAACATGTTTAAGCCTCTGACTAAACATTGAAATAAATTAGTGTAGAAGTTTCACAGTTTTGTGTAGTTTGAAATTACATTTGTATTTGTTTTCTTTAAATAAAAAACAACATTTCTTTCACGTAATTGGCAAGAGTCCATGAGCTAGTGACGTACGGGATATACAATCCTACCAGGAGGGGCAAAGTTTCCTAAACCTCAAAATGCCTATAAATACACCTCTCACCACACCCACAATTCAGTTTTACAAACTTTGCCTTCTTTGAACATAGTTAGGAAGTTATTTTTTCTTACCTGGGGTATAGTCTTTTCTTCAAAAATTTTTTGGTGCGAAGGTACGCTCGTTGATGCAAATTCGCCATTTCCGGTGTCTTAGTTAACGCCAGGTTCCTTGCACAAGGTTGCATCTGCCATGACGTGAGTTGCGTCATTTCCAAATGTTGTTAGTACCAAAAAATTTCATTTTGCATTGCGCGTCATACTTGGCACCAAATTATTTATACCCCACTTCCTATATGCCTCTTGCCTTTTTTTATGCTCAGAGGGCTATGCTGTTTGCATTATTTTCCCATTCCTGAAACTGCCATATAAGGAAATTGATCATTTTGCTTTATATGTTTTTTCTCTTACATTTGCAAGATGTCTCAATCTGATCCTGTCTCAGAAACCACTGTTGGATTCCTGCTGCCTGATAACAGTTCTACCAAAGATAAGTGTATCTGTTGTAAATTAGTAGAGATTATATCTCCAGTGGTAGTATGCAACAGTTGTTATGGTAAGCTTTTACATGCAGAGAATGTATCCATCAGTACTAGAACAATGCCTGTTGTTCCTTCAACATCTAATGTACATGATATCCCTGTGAATATAAAAGATTTTATTGCTGATGTGATTCAAAAGGCTTTGTATGCTATTCCGCCTTCTAATAAACATAAAAGGTATTTTAAAACATCTCATAAAGTTGATAAAATTTCAAATGACCGACAACATACTGATTGATCCTCCTCTGATGAGGAGCTATCTGATTCAGAAGATCCTACCTCAGACAATGACACTGAGAAATCTACTTATCTCTTTAAGATGGACTATGTTCGTTCCTTGTTTAAAGAGGTGTTGATTACTTTGGATATTGAGGAAACTAGTCCTCTTGACATTAAAACTAGTAAACATTTAAATTCTGTTTATAAACCCCCTGTGGTTACTCCAGAGGTTTTTCCAGTTCCTGATGCTTTCAAAAGGAATGGAATAGGCCTGGTACTTCTTTTATTCCTTCTGCTAGGATTAAGAAATTGTATCCCTTGCCAGCAATTAGATTGCAGTTTTGGGAAAAAATCCCCAAGGTTCATGGGGCTCTCTCTACTCTTGCCAAATGTACTACGATTCCTATGGAAGATAGTACTTCCTTTAAGGACCCTTTAGATAGGAAACTTGAATCTTATCTAAGGAAAGCTTATTTATATTCTGGCCATCTTCTCAGGCCTTCCATTTCTATGGCTGATGTTGCAGCTGCATCAACTTTTTGGTTGGAATGTTTAGCGCAACAGGAAACAGATCCTTATTTGTCTAGCATTGTCCTCTTGCTTCAACATGCTAATCATTTTATCTGTGATGCTATTTTTGATATCATCAAAATTGATGTTAAATCTATGTCTTTAGCTATCTTAGCTAGAAGAGCTTCGTGGCTTAAATATTGGAATGCTGGCATGGTATCTAAGTCTAGATTACTATCTCTTTCTTTCCAAGGTAACAATTTATTTGGTTCTCAGTTGGATTCAATTATTTCAACTGTAACTGGGGGAAGGGAGTTTTTTTTACCTCAGGATAAAAGATCTAAGGGTAAATCTAAGGCTTCTAATCGTTTTCATTCTTTTCGACAGAATAAGGAACAGAAAGCCAATCCTTCCCCCAATGAATCTGGTTCCAATTGGAAACCCTCTTCAAGTTGGAATAAATCGAAGCCTTTTAAGAAACCAAAGCCAGCCCCCAAGTCTGCATAAAGGTGCGGCCCTCATTCCAGCTCAGCTGGTGGGGGGCAGATTAAATTTTTTACTAAAAATTTGGGCAGATTCTGTCTAAAATCAATGGATTCAGAGCATTGTCTCTCAAACAGACAAGAGACAAATAAAATTGGTTTCAGCCTGTTGGAACCTTCAGTCTCAATCGTTCCCTTCAGTGGCTATGTGCATGGAAATTTTAGGCCTCATGACTACAGCATGGGATGCGATCCCCTTTGCTCGTTTTCATATGAGACCTCTCCAGCTTTGTATGCTGAAGCGATGGTACAGGGATTATACAAATAGATCACAATTAATATCCTTAAATCCCAATGTTCAACTTTCTCTGACTTGGTGGTTAGATCACCACAGTATAATTCAAGGGGCCTCTTTTGTTCGTCCAACCTGGACTGTAATCATAAAAGATGCAAGTCATATGTCAATCATCAGGGCGGGACTCACAGTCCCCTAGCTATGAAAGAAGTATCTCGGTTACTTGCTTGGGCGGAATCCAGCTCTTGTCTAATTGACAATTGGGAAGCGGATTATCTCAGCCATAAGACTTTACATCCGGGGGAGTGGTCTCTGCATCCAGATGTGTTTTTTCAGATTGTTCAGATGTTCGGTCTTCCAGAAATAGATCTGATGGCTTCTCATCTAAACAAGAAACTTCCCAGGTACCTATCCAGGTCCAGGGATCCTCAGGTGGAGTTGGTGGGTGCGTTAGCAGTTCCTTGGTTTTACCAACCTGCTTATATCTTTCCGCCTCTAGTTCTTCTTCCAAGAGTGATCTCCAAAATCCTCATGGAACATTTGTTTGTGTCTCTGGTAGCATTGCCTCACAGGTTCTGGTATATGGACCTTGTCCAGATATCCAGTTGTCAACCTTGGCCACTTCCACTTCTGTCTCAAGGACTGTTTTTCCATCAGGATCTCAAATCTCTGACTCAGTGATTGATACTATGTTACAGGCTCGTAAATCTGTTTCTAGGAAGATTTATTATCGAGTTTGGAAGACTTATATTTCATGGTGTTCTCATAAATTCTACTGGCATTCTTTTAGAATTCCTAGAATTTTACAGTTTCTTCAGGATCATTTGGCTAAAGGATTATCTGCAACTTCCTTGAAGGGACAAATCTCTGCTCTCTGTTTTATTTCACAGAAAGATTGCTAAGATTCCTGATATTCACTGTTTTGTTCAGGCTTTATCAAGCCTGTCATTAAATCAATCTCTCCTCCTTGGAGTCTTAATTTGGTTTTGAAAGCTTTACAAGCTCTTCCTTTTTGAGCCTATGCATTCTTTGGATATTAAACTACTTTCTTGGAAAGTGTTGTTCCTTTTGGCTATCTCTTCTGCTAGAAGAGTTTCTGAATTATCTGCTCTTTCTTGTGATTCACCTTTTCTGATTTTTCATCAAGATAAGGCAGTTTTGCGTACTTCATTTAAATTTTTACCTAAAGTTGTGAATTCTAACAACATTAATAAGGAAATTGTTGTCCCTTCTTTAAGTCCTAATCCTAAGAATTCTTTGGAAAGATCCTTACATTCTCTGGATGTTGTAAGAGCTTTGAAATATTATGTCGAAGCTACTAAAGATTTCAGGAAGACTTCTAGTCTATTTGTTGTCTTTTCTGGTTCTAGGAAAGGTCAGAAAGCTTCTGCCATTTCTTTGGCATCTTGGTTAAAGCTTTTGATTCATCAGGATTTGGAGTCGGGTCAGGCCCCTCCTCAGAGAATCACAGCTCATTCTTCTAGATCAGTCTCCACTTCATGGGCTTTTAAGAATGAAGCTTCAGTTGATCAGATTTGCAAAGCAGTGACTTGGTCTTCTTTGCATACATTTACTAAATTCTACCATTTTGATGTATTTGCCTCTTTGGAAGCAGTTTTTGGTAGAAAAGTTCTTCAGGCAGCTGTTTCAGTTTGATTCCTCTGCTTATGTTTTAAGTTTTTTTCTTTCATTTATGAGAAAAAAACTTATTTTTTTGGTTGTGGATTTAATTTTTTTTCAGCGGAAAATTGCTGTTTTTATTGTATCCCTCCCACTCTAGTGACTCTTGTGTGGAGTTACACATCTTGGGTATTTCAATCCCATACATCACTAGCTCATGGACTCTATCCAATTACATGAAAGAAAACATAATTTATGTAAGAACTTACCTGATAAATTCATTTATTTCATATTAGCAAGAGTCCATGAGACCCACCATTTTTATGGTGGTTATGTTTTTTTGCATAACGCGTTGTCACCCCTTGGATATCCTTAGCAAGTTATGATAATATTTTATATAATTTTTTAAACTTTTCAATACACATTAATATATATTTACCACTTATCATCTAGAGGCATTTAGTCATTTTTTAGGTACACATTATTATTTTGTCACAACATTTTGAGTTTATTTCTACTTTAAGCAGTTACATACTCACACACTTTATTTTAACATGTACACATTTATTTCAACACAACCTTATGATTGTACATTTTATATATTATGTATGATGATTCCATTCACCAGTATATATATATATATATATAGAGGAATTCATTATAATTGTTTTTTTCATTTTCCCCTTGGTATTTTATAGGGCTAAGTTAGGTCCACTTTCTTCTTTTTTTTTTTTTTGTCTTCTTTATCCCGCTTTTTATATATGTGGTTAACAACTTTAATGAGACGATACAATCTGTTAGATGCAATACGATTAGATACTAACACACAGATCATATAAATACATATCTCTGGTTTAACTAGCAGTGCTAAATTATAGTTCTGGTTAGTTTGTTTCTGATTTCTATTTTAAGATGTAAACCTTTTTTTTCCTAAATGTTGTAAAGGAATCTTTTTGATAATATTTGTTTTTAAAAGATTGCTTTTTATTATATTTTATTTTGTTCAATTCTATCTCATTGCATATATTTTGACCTGTGTAGAAAGTGTAGTTTAAGGTGTGTCTTTTTGCAGCTGAGTTTGTCTCTTGCAACAACTGTTAAATGCACCTTTTTTCTGCAAATGAAATAGCTTTTAACAATCGGCACACTAACGTCTCACATACGGGTACCTGCAGATTGACTTTGTTACCTGGGTTTTAATTGGTTTCATTATTCTCTGACAACTTCCGTTTTTAATCATTCAAGTGTATTTAATCATGGTAATTATATTGTATTTTATTCGCTTTTTTAAACCTGCCTGATGAAACGACTAGTTGTGGTCGAGAAACGCGTTGCAATCCAATAAAGCATTTGTATATATTATACTATCCTGGGAAGTTGTCAGATTTATTTGCAGCTGCTGCTGACATCTCTACATATACACCGAATTGATGATAAGCCGGTTCCTGCAGTGGTCCGTGGTACAGGTGACTAGCCGCTGTTAAGAGCTAGACTGCGAGTAAGCACTGGTCATAGTACAGTGCATCTCAGTCGGGAAAGCATTTTTTACCATTCTCCTATATTTCCTTGTATAGGATATATCACACTATGAGGCGCCCTCTTTTTGTTTCAACCTATTAGATCTACCTTACACCGGGTCAAAGGGAGGTGCCTGAGTCATTGTTTTTCTACTTGTTCTCTACCAGAGAGTCCCACCATCAAATTGGATCCGACAGTAATAATCTGAACTTTCATGAACATTTGTTCTTTTATTTTTTATATCATTGCATGTATTAATGATCACAGCCCCACAATTGTGATCATAGATTTTTTTTATAATTTTTATTAGGATAAATAGAATGACAATAGAGTAACATATTTCTTCGCATAATAAACATGTGGTACAGTTTTCCATATATAACAAGAATCAGTGTATGCAGAAATCGACATACTATATGCAAAACAAACCAGGGTTGTCTATTCTAAAAGACATCATATGTACCTGAGGAGATATAATCCTTATGTACTTATTAACTCCTGTCATTTAGGTTCCTCTGGGTGTTAATCAATTTTACAATTTTTTCATAAGTTCAAAAACTTGCTTCCACTACAGTTCTAATAATTAACAAAGAGGAGAAGAAAAAAAGAGAAGACGAAAGAGAGAGAAAAAAAAGTGTGTGGGGGGGGGGGAAGAATGTCATGTCTAACTGGGTCTCAGTGTCAGACCTTATATCTTTTTATGCCACAATGCTGTCATCATCTCATGAACCTCCAACCTGTGAGTTTTTAGGTAATGGTATCTCTCCAGAGCCAACAAATCGGAGACTGCTGTTCTCCAATCCTCTTTGGAGGGGTGATCATAGATTTTATATACATAGAGCGCACCTCTTGTGAGATCCCCTCCTGGGTTCTAACTTTTACCTTTAAGGCTACCCTGTTGATTCTCCTGGAGCATACTGCTTGTTTTTTTTTGTCTCTTATGAAATCTATTTATACTTTAAAACCACTGCCTGAATGCTTATTTGCTGAGCTTCCCTGAAATTAAAGTGGAACATTTTACATATATTGACATAAGTTCCTGTTATTTTTTATATATATACTTAAATTTATCCAATTTAAATTGGATATGTGCTAAAGTAGGTTGTTTTATTCTGTTCTATTTGTTTTACTATCCCCTCCTTCTGGCCTGCAACTTTAATACTCTTTTTTTATTTTCTTGAAGTGATGTATTCATCTCTTATCCAACAGGCATTCTAGCCATACGGCATTCCAAAAACAAAATAAAAAATATGTTGCAGAGCAATTTATGTACTTTAAGCTGTAAATCCTCTTGAGTCTGATGGTCTCTTGCGAAAACGCAACTTAAAAAAAAAAAGTTTTGAAGTGGGTGGCCAGAGCCATGAGAGTAAAACAAATAGAATGTAATAAAAAAACTTGTTTTAGTGCATCTCCAATTACACTTGATAAATGAAAGTATATATAAATAATGGCATAGATTCAGGCTCTTATGTCAATAGATGTAAAATTTATAATCACTTTTATACTTTCATGCTAAATCAAGCCTTTTTTCCCCTAACAAAGGTCTGTAAACTGTTCAAATAAATAATGGTGGAGACTTCGTTGCATCCTAAAGTATATAATCCCACAGAAGGTTAAATCAATGTGTTAATTGGTGAGTAATAATGTAATTACATGTGCAATCATGGAAAATTCAACTGGAGAGTATTTACTTACTTAAAAGTGGTAAAACTAATCTTTGAAGGTCATATATTAGATTGCATGTTTATTAAGTGGCCCTGTACAGTTACAAACTACTTGGTGCTTCCAAACTGAATAAAGGAACGTTGTAACTGATTTCTGGAAGTGTCGACAGTTCAAGGCTTTGAGTGCTTATTGATCCAAATTCAAAAGGTTCATTAATCTAAGCGCACGTTATATCGATTTTTCAGTGTAATTTTGAAAGGGGTTGGAAAACTATTGAATGATAAGCAATGATACTCAAATTATGTTTTATAGTTCATCTCCCTAGAGTTTGTGACAAACTGTGCTCTACTGAAAATGCAAACTTGTGGTAAGAAAAGAATGTCATCAAAACATTTCTATTGCTTTGCTTTGTGCTGTCGGCATAGACAAGGAATACAATAACAAAATCAGCCATAACCTGTAGTATCTGTTAGCTAAACCCTAACTGCAAAAACCTAATAATAACATGTTTTTATTATAAACTAATTATAAGTATAACACGTTCAGAACAGCAAGAACTTAAATCGGCAATACATATATAAAAACAGAAGTCACGGCTACTGTCTTCACACAAAATATTCTTCTTAAGAAAAACATGCCAAAGGCAAAATACACACATTTTACAATCACGACAAGACTGAAAATACATAATTTAACATTATAGAATAAAATACAGATGAATGAAACATTGCACAAACATCTATAACAAACCCACAATCCACCAGCTCTAATAGGTGTATTATTGATGTCATAATTCCACTATTGTATCGTAAGAAAACTGGTTGAGTGCAAGTAGCGATGCATCTTTGAATTTATCACCATTATCAAAAAAGCACCCAGTGATATGTACAGTAAAACACCTCTGGATCCTGCTACGGATGCATTTTGAATATATCGCCACATCACGGCAGTTTCGATCATCAGGGCCTATGTCATTACCCTGAACTAACAACATACAGAAATTTTGTCAAAAATAGACTTTTAAATCAGATTAAAAGATGAGTTTCTTAAAATGTTATGTGGTGGCCAAATGTCTACAAAGTGATATAAATTTGAAAGTTCACTTAATTTTCCTACGTTCTATAAAAAAAAAAAAACTAAAAAAAGTTGCATTTTCTATAATGTGTACTTGTACCTTTCATGTCTAGTGATACATAATTGCATGATTTGCTATAAATGTCTGTTTTTAAGTAAGTTGATTCACATAAAACATAATAATAAACATAAATGAGTTTGTTTTACAATACGTTTATTGAAGTATCATAATTATTTTTGTATTTGCTACTCATCAATACATACAACCCCTATGTATATACAATTCATGTTTATTTGGGTTCCTGTATTTGCGACAGCTCAGCTACATCACACAAATGGTGATACATTTCCTGCTCATATTTTTCTTGCATTCACAATTGTGAGAATTGCTGTAAATTGATTGTAAATGCAAACAATTAGCTCATCAGTTGTATATGCAAACTCAACTGTTTTCTGTTTTCCTCCTAATTACGCTACTCATTACACAAAGAGATACACAAAATGATGATAAACAAAATTTGCTGGTAAAATAAAAGTCGTTAAAGAGGATAGGTAGATTTGCATTATTTTCATTCACAGTTCAGCTTAAGCTTTATTACAACTGCTGTGAAAAGATAAATTTGTATAACTTTGGAATTCAGCAGTAAAATTGGCTGACAATTTGGATTTCATGTTTAATTGCCTGCCCATTCAAATACTTAAAAAGTACTTGGGAGAGCCTGAGACAAAAAACAAACAAAACTTTTCTACTGTTGTGAAACTTTAAGCAAATCTAAAGGCCTATAAATAAATACCGTAATAGTCCACAGCACTTAGTTAAAAGTATCCTTTATTGGCACAACAATGTAACGAACATTCTATGTCAAAGTCCTATAAAGAGGCAGAAAGATAACGTCTATTGATAATGTTTATTTTGCATTTAATATCTTGAAGAAAAAAAGTCTCAACAGTTCAGCTCATAAATGAGTTTTGCCTGAAAAATTTGTTTCAGATTTTTAAAAATATTTGGTTCAGCCGAATTTCATCCATGTGGGCATTCGTTTGGGATGAATATTGAATTTGGATTTGTTAGCATTATTTCCAATGGGAACAGCTAATATACACCTAGATTACGAGTTTTGCGCTAAACAGGTTGCGAAACTAACGCCATAGCACTGCCATTACGAGTTACTGAAAAGCCTCCTTGTGCGTGCAATATGGTGGCGTTAAGCTCCTTACCGAACAAAAGCCAAGCGCTGAGTTTACGTGCTTGTGCATGCTTTCCCCCTGTCAGGGTTTTGTTAGGACTTAGTACTGTTCCTTTAAGTCTTGATTACTTTACCCCTATTTAAGGCTCCTCCTCACTCTAATCTATGCTTGGAAATTTGTTGCACTTGTTCACCTCAAGAGCCTGTGAAGACACCTAGCCTATCCCTGCTGCTCTGCTCGTATCCTTGTTTCCCTTACTCACTAGGTTGTGAGTTCTCCTGTCAAAAGACCCTGTTCGTTCATCTAGGTATTTGGGGAAATACCTTCTCTACCCTCCTTGAAAGATTGAAGCTGTTTCTTTTTGCCGGTTCCTCTGCTGATCCGTTCAGCGTGTGACGTCAGACCCGGCATCCGGCCCTGCAGATTCAGCGTGTGCTCCTCTCTCATCGCAAGCTGTGTTTCCCTGTCGCAGCACCATAACTAACTCTGCTAAACTTACCTGGTATTTCTCCGGATTCTGGTCTGTATCTGTTACTTATTTACTATCAGAATTATACTTGCCTGTGTACTTGTACTACGGACTGCCATATACACATACTAAATACCGCCTACAGGTGATATTCAGACTTCCTCCCAAGAGACATGCTTATAGCGCTTAAGGCAAATATTCTCAGTATTGATTTCTGTGTCACTCTCCAGCTCAATTCATCTACTGCCAAACTGTTTAGTTGTGTATCACCTAATTGAGATATAAACCTCTCCTCATTGTTTGATCCGTATCATATTAAGCACTATATTCATATGCTACCTAAGTTTACCAAGTATTCATATACATCACAAACCAGAGCATTGTGACATTCATCCTGCAACATATATATCTATATCATGGGTGATTGCGGGTGTGTATGAATATTGTATATATTTTATTTAATATACTTCAACTGCAAACTACCTTTGCCTATTCTGTGTACACTGCTTACATAACTTCTAAGTTGCGTGAAGGCTCCGTATCTCTCTGTATCCCTATAGAAGAGACCCTCAGTACGATGAGCATAACAGAATTCTAATAAGTTAAGTCTTACAGAATTCGAGGTATGGTGTGAGGCTGAGTGGTCCTGCTAGAATAAGGATACTAGTTCACCCATTCAAAGTTTATATCATTGCAGTGTTTCACATCCTGACATACTTCCTCACATATCTTGACACCCCCATAGACATCAATGGGGAGAGAGGCAAAACTAACACCTGAAGTGCGGAATGAAAAATCTCCGTAACGCAGCCCCATTGATGCCTATGGGGAAAAAAAAAGGTACGTTTAACGTTAACCCTAACATAAACCCCAAGTCTAAACACCCCTAATCCGCCACTCCCGACATCACTGACACCTAAATAAAGTTATTAACCCCTAATCTGCTGCTGCTCAACATCGCCGATTCTAATAAAAGCTATTAAGCCCTAATCCGCCGCTCCCCGACATCACCACCACTAAATAAAATGATTAACCCCTAAACCATCGCTTCCCGACATTGCCACCACTATATAAATGATTAACCCCTAAACCTCTGGCCTCCCATATCGCTGCTACTAAATAAACCTATTAACCCCTAAACCTCCGCCCCCCACATCGCCGCTACTAAATAAACCTATTAACCCCTAAACCTCCGGCCCCCACATCACTGCCACTAAATAAAACTATTAACCCCTAAAGCTCTAGCCCCCCACATCGCAAAACACTAAATAAAACTATTAACCCCTAAACCTAACACCCCCTAACTTTAAATTAAAATTACAATATAACTATCTTAAAATAAATAAAAACTTACCTGTGAAATAAAAATAAACCTAACATTAAACTATAAATTAAACTAACATTACTATTCTAAGAAATTTAATAAATACTACAAATTAGAAACCTAAATTACAAATTTAAAAAACCTAACACTACAAAAAAAATAAAAAAAATCTAAAATTACAAAAAATAAAAAAAACTAAGCTTACAAAAAATAATAAACGAAATTATCAAAAATAAAAACAATTACACCTATTCTAATAACCCTATAAAAATAAAAAGCCCCCTCAAAAAAAACGTCCCCCCAACAGTAAAACCCACTACCCAACCAACCCCCCCAAATAAAAAAAAACCTAACTCTAAAAAATCCTAAACTACCCATAGCCCCTAAAGGTGCATTCAGCTCTTTTTCACTGTGTCTTTTACAAGTGCCCATCCCTAATCTAAAAAAAAAAAAAAGACCCAAAAAATAAAACAAAAAAAACTACTGAAATCCTATTGGTTGCTCAAAACAGCCAATAGGATTTCAGTAGCTCCCTTTTAAGGGCAATGTCCATATGAATGCCCCTTTAGGGGCAGTTTAGTATTTTTTTAGAGTTAGGTTTTTTATTTTCGGGGGGGTTGGTTGGGTGGTGGGTTTTACTGTTGGGGGGACTTTGTATTTTTTTTTTACAGGTAAAAGAGCTGTTTAACTTAGAGCAATGCCCTATTTAGGGGTTAATAGGTTTATTTAGGAGTCAGCAATGTCAGGGAGCGGTGGATTAGGGGTTAATAACTTTAATTAGTGCCGGCAATGTCGGGGAGTGGAAGTTTAGGGGTTAATATATTTAAATAGTGTTGGCGATGTAGGTGGGCGGAAAATTAGGGGTTAATAACTTTATTTAATAGTCATGAATTGGGTGTGCAGCAGATTAGTGGTTAATAGGTTTTAAATAGTGTTTGTGATGCGGTAGGGTGGCGGTTTAGAGGTTAATAGGTAGTTTATGGACGTTACTGTACTTTCTAACACATGTTTGTGAAACATTTTTGTTACACAAAATCCATAACTACTGCTCTCAGATCGCGGTATGGATCGTGTCGGTATAAGCTGTAACACAAGCTTTTTAGCCTGAACGCACAACCTGTAATACCGACGCAGTGAAAATCCCACACAAAAACATTTTTTGAGTGTGGAATGGATGTTGCGTTACAGGCTAAAATGCTTGCGGTATAGCTATACCGACACGACTCGTAATATGCGCTAGAATGGCTATTTTTTAAGCGTTAAAAGCTATAATGCACAACTCGTAATCTAGCCGATAGGCAACTATTAACAAAAATCTTACATTATAAGATTCAAACAATTAAAATAACATATCTTTCAATGCTAAAAAAAAAACATTATAGCCTCCTGCACCCCTTTCTATATCATGCAGCAGGAACAGTAAAGAAGTTATTTTAAAATGAATATTGTTTCTGTTCAGTTTGAAATGGCTGCCAAACTCAGCCCACTGATGACATCATGATCTGGGCTGCATCTAGGCATTGACAGTCTGTTGAATCCAACTAGTGAGCCTTTTGTGATTGGATGCCATATGCAGCCCAGATCATGATATAGAAAAGGTGCAGGAGGCTATTTGCAGCTTAATCTAAGGTATGACTTTAAGATGACTAAGGTGTCCCTTTAAAATAAGAAACCTAACAATACATTAAAATAAAAAAAAAACTAACATTACAAAAAAAAAAGCTAAGATTACACAAAATAAAAAATCTATAAATAAATTACCAATAGCCCTTAAAACAGCCTTTTGTAGGACATTGCCCTAAGTTTAACAGCTCTTTTTTAAAAAAAAAAAAATACAAAGTACCCCCTAAAATTACAACTTCCCTCCCACCAACCCAAAAAAAACTAACTTAAAAAAACCCTGATTTGATCAGCCAATAGGATGTAAGCAGCTCTCACCCTATTTGCTGATTTGACATTTTCAGCCAATAGGAATGCAAGGTACCCCAATGTAATCTTCAGTGTGCAGCAGACGATCAAATGAAGAGGACCTCCACGTCACAGTTGACCTCAGCCGAGAACGACCACCGCTCAGGATCCACGCCTCCAAAGACCGCTCCGCACCTCCAGCAAGAAGAAAGAAGATGGTCCCGTGATGGATAAAGATGAAGCCGCCTGGATGAAGAGCTTTCGACGCCCGAAAGAAGATGGATCTTCGAATAATGGTGAGTACCGATTTTGGGGATAGTGTTTTTTTTTTTTGCCCTTTTATGAGCAATGCTCATACAAATGCCCTTTTCAGGGCAATGGGTAGATTAATTTTTTTTAAGTTAGGGGGTTTTTTTTAGTTATTTTTTGTAATCTTAGCTTTTTTTTTTTAATGTAATGTCAGGTTTTTTATTTTATTTTTTGTAATTTTTAATTAATTTTTAATATAGATCGCATTTTGTTATTTTATGTAATTGTATTTTAATTGGGGTTACCTTAGGGGTGTTATGTTAGGGGGCTTAGATATTAGATTAATACTTGTGTGTTGTGGGGGTTAACAGATTAGGGGTTAATAGTGTAATTAGGTAAATTGCGATATGGGAGGTTGGCAGTTTAGAGGTTAATTACTGGTTTGTGTTGTGGGGATTTGGCGGTTTAGGTGTTAATAAGTTAATTAGATACTTTGCAATGTGGGGGGTTGGCAGATTATGCGATATGGGGATTGTTAATACTTTCATTATTTTACTTTCATTGCAATGCGGGAAGATGGCAATTTAGAGGTTAAAAGTTTTATTAGGTAGTTCGCAATGTGGGGGGTTTGTGGAATAGAGGTTAATACTTTTATTAGTAGTTGCGATGTGGGGGGGATGGCGGATATAGGGGTTTTGACATGTCGGTTTAATTTTTTTAGACGGTTTAGAATTTTACGTGGGATTTAAACTTTTTTTTATTAAAACGTACATGCCAGCAGATGTTATACTGGCGTAAGTCACTGGCGACGCCAGAAATGTGTATTTGCGCACATTTCTGAACCTATCCAGTATTTTATATTTACGGCAATATAGCATCTGCCGGCGCAGTTTATGTGATTCACCCGATGTGCGAAGTGGGTCTCAGCAGTAATCTCACCCTTAGTGCCTGACTGGCTGTCCGTAACATCAGTCATTAGTAATACTATGGCAGGATTGGAAAAGAGGACAATGGACACATGGATGGTCAGACCCCTGTACATCAATACAAACAAATGAGCTTATTAACCAAAAAAATATATCTTTTTCCCCCCATTCCTGCACCTTTTTTGGAGCCAAACGGCACAAATAAGTGAGCAAATCGATTTTGTCAAGCAATTGTTCGTTTTTTGTTTGTTTCCTACAATAATGTAATTGGCTTTAATTGGCTGTTTGTGTATCGGATGACTCAATGATCATCAACATTTGGACAACTTTGCATTTTTTCCGAAGCCTGGATGCACATCTATAATTTTTACTGTTCCCTGATTGCAGCCGTGAGTTGTGAATTAAACTGCATTCTAATAAAAAATGCTCCTATTCATGGTGTATAGAACGTGTTCCACTGTGAAAGGAAAAAAAATATTTAAACCTTAGAGGACAACTGAATAAAAAAAAAAAAACTCACTCTATTTAACAGACCAATGTAACATAAGGAAGAAATAAAAATGAGACAACATTGTCAGCTTTGAAATAATGTTATAAGGTACTTCATGGGGCAATATAGTCTTTATGAATTCTGCCTGCTGGGCCAAGGTGGTGGTGAAACATTCTGATCACGCATATATATAAGTGTATTTAAGCCCTTTTCAGTCAGGTAGCTGAAAACATGACAAATCATATTTATACAATATTCATATTTAATAAACTATTTAAAGGTGTATGTACTGTAAATGTATCACATTACAATGTTCTTCAAATAGGTGAATTTGTTCTAAGTATTTTCAAATATATATATATATATTTTGTATATATGTTAGGATACCAGGAACCAGACATGACATGCTGAATTAATCACACCTTTATTAAAAAAATAACAAAAAATTATAACAAGACCAAGGGGGATATTTATCAAAGTGTCAACTATGTTGCATTCGCGGGCGTCAATACGCTCGCCTAACATTGCCAATCATCACGGCCGCGGACCTGCATACGATCTCCATATTTATGAAAAGTTGTCAAAAAGACGCGCACCAAGTACGGGACAATGAGCATTGGACTGTTGTTAACTGACAGTCATCGATGACGCTGTTATTCAGGTTTTCCCCAACTTTATTTATACTATTTCACTAAACTCATAACTAAACTGCTACAAAGTACACTAACACCCATAAACTACCTATTTACCCTTAAACCACCGCCCTCCTGCAGCGCCGCCACTATAATAAACCTATTAACCCCTAATCTGCCGCTCCCGACATAGCCACCACTAATATAAATATTAACCCCTATTTTGCTGCTTCCCGGCACCACCGCCACTAAATAAACTTATTAACCCCTAAACCTCTGGCCTCTCACATCACCACCACTAACTAAACCTATTAACCCCTAAACCGTCAGCCCCCCACATCACGAAAAACTAAATTAAGCTATTAACCCCTAAACCTAACAACCCCTTAACTTTAAATTAAAATTACAAGATCCCTATCTTAAAATAAATTAAAACTTTCCTGTAGAATTAAAATAAATTAACTTTAAACTACAAATTAACCTACCCTATTATACTTAAATTAAATTACATATTAAAAAACCACTACTAAAATTATTTAAATATACAATTAAACATTACAGTATTACAAAGTAGTAAATTACGCACAACAAACAAACACTAAGTTACAAAAAATAACAAACACTAAATTTATTAAAAATAACAAACAAAATTATCCAAAATACTTTTTTTTTACACCTAATCTAATAGCCCTATCAAAATAAAAAGTCAACCCCCCAAAAAAACCCTAGCCTACAATAAACTACCAATAGCTCTTAAAAGGGCCTTTTGTGGGGCATTGCCCCAAAGATATCAGCTCTTTTACCTGTAAAAAGAAATACAAAGACCCCCCCGACAGTAAAACCCACCACCCAACCAACCCCCCAACTCTAAAAAAAAAACTAAGCTACCCATTGCCCTGAAAAGGGCATTTGGATGGGCATTGCCCTTAAAAGGGCATTTCACTCTTTTACAAGCCCAAACCCTAATCTAAAATAAAAACCCACCCAGAAAATTTTAAAAAAATCCTAACACTAACCCCAGAAATCCACTTACAGTTCTGAAGTCCCGACATCCAGGCACATAAGTCTTCATCCAGGCGGCGATGTCTTCATCCATCCAGGTGGCAGAAGTCTTCATCCAGGCAGCGATGTCTTCATCCATCCAAGCAGCAAAGTCTTCATCCAAGCGGCATCTTCTATCTTCATATCTGCGGTGCGGAGCGGGTCCATCCTGAAGCCATCTGACGCGGAGCTCATCTTCTTACAGTCGCCGCCATAAATTGAAGCTTCAATGCAAGGAACGTGATTCAAGATGGAGTCCCTTGCATTCCTATTGGCTGATTTGAGTGTTAAATTCAAATCAGCCAATAGGAGGCGGGCTTCTGAAATCCTATTGGCTGTTCAAATCAGCCAATAGGAGGCGAGCTTCTGAAATTCTATTGGCTGTTAAAATCAGCCAATAGGAGGCAAGCTTCTTAAATCCTATTGGCTGTTCAAATCAGCCAATAGGATGAGAGCTACTGAAATTCTATTGGACTTCAGAACTATAAGTGGATTTTTAGGGGTTAGTGTTAGGATTTTTTTAAAAAATTTTTGGGTGGGTTTTTATTTTAGATTAGGGTTTGGGCTTGTAAAAGAGCTAAATGCCTTTTTAAGGGCAATGCCCATACAAATGCCCTTTTCAGGGCAATGGGTAGCTTAGGTTTTTTTGGGGGTTTAGGCTTTTTATTTGGGGGGGTTGGTTGGGTTTTACTGTTGGGGGTCTTTGTATTTTTTTTTACTAGTAAAAGAGCTGATATCTTTGGGGCAATGCCCCACAAAAGGCCCTTTTAGGGGCCATTGGTAGTTTATTGTAGGCTGGGCGGGGTATTTTGGGTGGGCTTTTTTATTTTGATAGGGCTATTAGATTAGGTGTAAAAAATATTTTGGATAATTTTGTTTGTTATTTTTCGTAATTCAGTGTTTGTAATTTTTTGTAACAGTGTTTTTTTTGTGTGTAATTGTTATGACTGCTTTTATAATTCAATAAAATATTGAATTTGTAGCTACTCCTTTACTTCAACTCACAATGTTTTTCTTTATGAGTGAAGACAATGTTAGAACAGCACTTTTATTTGTAGCAGTGAAATGTCAGCAAGACAGACTTAATTAAATTCAGTGAAGTTATTTGTAGCAATAAGCCTTTTTTCAGTGTTTGCTTAAGATAGCTTGTTAAAGATATGCAGCAAACAGGAATTACAGATAATAACTAAAAAAGATTGTTATTAGCAACTGATGCTAGTAAGAGTAAAGGTTGCCTTTTAACACAGAAAAATGCAGTCTCTTTTAAGCACACAGGTGAATGTGGAGACCAGTGTTAACCTCACAGAACAGCAGTGTTAATTGTTGCAGACAATGATTCAGATATAAACAAGGTAATGCTAGATGTATTTACAAAATCTATACAGGCTGTATCCAGAAGTTATTATAAAGAAATACTTGCGGTTCAGGCTGTTAGCAGTGTGAATTTAGTTGGCAGTTGATACAAGCAGCTTTAAATGTAGAAAACAAATGCAGGGCGGCTTGATGCTGTGGTTCAGCTGCAGAAATCAAGTAGCAGGCTTTAAGTAAAATAACTTCACTCTAGATAGAGTTTAAGGCTGTGGGTTTTTGAAATATATCTTGCAAGCTTTTAGAAGTAGATCTTTAGATTGGTTTAGCAAAGAATCCAGGAGCTTTGATTGAAGTAGAATCCACTTGCATAGACTGGGAGTTTGCAGGTAGCTGAGAAAGCAAATTAATTTTAATAAACAAGCAAAGTTCAGGTGTAAGCCTCAAACCTTTATGGGAAGGTGATGAGAGGCGGGACAAAGTAGTTAAAGGTACAGGGAGACCTGACAGTAATTTAGTACTTTGTAATAATGTTTAATTGTATATTTAAATATTTTTAGTAGTGTTAGGTTTTTTAATATGTAATTTAGTTTATTTCATTGGTAGTTTAATTTAATTTTAGTATAATAGTTAGGGTAGGTTAATTTATGGTTTAAAATTAGTTTATTTTAATTCTACAGGTAAGTTTTAATTTATATTACGATAGGGATCTTGTAATTTTAATTTAAAGTTAAGGGGTTATTAGGTTTAGGGGTTAATAGCATAATTTAGTTTTTTGCGATGTGGAGGGCTGACGGTTTAGGGGTTAATAGTTTGTTAGTGGTGGTGATGTGGGAGGCCAGAGGTTTAGGGGTTAACAAGTTTATTTAGTGGCGGCGATATCAGGGAGCGGTGGGATAGGGGTTAATACATTTTATTTGCGTCTGCGATGTTGGGGGCCTCAGATTAGGGTTTTTTTAGACTCAGGATTTTGTTAGGGTGTTAGGTGTAAACGTATTCACAGAAGCTCCAATCTGGCTTTTACTGTAACCAAGCAAGAAACACAAACTGTATAACGAGCACCTACAGGGAGTGCAGAATTATTAGGCAAGTTGTATTTTTGAGGATTAATTTTATTATTGAACAACAACCATGTTCTCAATGAACCCAAAAAACTCATTAATATCAAAGCTGAATAGTTTTGGAAGTAGTTTTTAGTTTGTTTTTAGTTATAGCTATTTTAGGGGGATATCTGTGTGTGCAGGTGACTATTACTGTGCATAATTATTAGGCAACTTAACAAAAAACAAATATATACCCATTTCAATTATTTATTTTAACCAGTGAAACCAATATAACATCTCAACATTCACAAATATACATTTCTGACATTCAAAAACAAAACAAAAACAAATCAGTGACCAATATAGCCACCTTTCTTTGCAAGGACACTCAAAAGCCTGCCATCCATGGATTCTGTCAGTGTTTTGATCTGTTCACCATCAACATTGCGTGCAGCAGCAACCACAGCCTCCCAGACACTGTTCAGAGAGGTGTACTGTTTTCCCTCCTTGTAAATCTCACATTTGATGATGGACCACAGGTTCTCAATGGGGTTCAGATCAGGTGAACAAGGAGGCCATGTCATTAGATTTTCTTCTTTTATACCCTTTCTTGCCAGCCACGCTGTGGAGTACTTGGACGCGTGTGATGGAGCATTGTCCTGCATGAAAATCATGTTTTTCTTGAAGGATGCAGACTTATTCCTGTACCACTGCTTGAAGAAGGTGTCTTCCAGAAACTGGCAGTAGGACTGGGAGTTGAGCTTGACTCCATCCTCAACCCGAAAAGGCCCCACAAGCTCATCTTTGATGATACCAGCCCAAACCAGTACTCCACCTCCACCTTGCTGGCGTCTGAGTCGGACTGGAGCTCTCTGCCCTTTACCAATCCAGCCACGGGCCCATCCATCTGGCCCATCAAGACTCACTCTCATTTCATCAGTCCATAAAACCTTAGAAAAATCAGTCTTGAGATATTTCTTGGCCCAGTCTTGACGTTTCAGCTTGTGTGTCTTGTTCAGTGGTGGTCGTCTTTCAGCCTTTCTTACCTTGGCCATGTCTCTGAGTATTGCACACCTTGTGCTTTTGGGCACTCCAGTGATGTTGCAGCTCTGAAATATGGCCAAACTGGTGGCAAGTGGCATCTTGGCAGCTGCACGCTTGACTTTTCTCAGTTCATGGGCAGTTATTTTGAGCCTTGGTTTTTCCACACGCTTCTTGCGACCCTGTTGACTAGTTTTGAATGAAACGCTTGATTGTTCGATGATCACGCTTCAGAAGCTTTGCAATTTTAAGAGTGCTGCATCCCTCTGCAAGATATCTCACTATTTTTGACTTTTCTGAGCCTGTCAAGTCCTTCTTTTGACCCATTTTGCCAAAGGAAAGGAAGTTGCCTAATAATTATGCACACCTGATATAGGGTGTTGATGTCATTAGACCACACCCCTTCTCATTACAGAGATGCACATCACCTAATATGCTTAATTGGTAGTAGGCTTTCGAGTCTATACAGCTTGGAGTAAGACAACATGCATAAAGAGGATGATGTGGTCAAAATACTCATTTGCCTAATAATTCTGCACTCCCTGTATGTGTAAGCATGCGTATGGGGATACATAAAGTCATGCTACCCTAATGATATAAATTATTTAAAAAAGGGGAAGGACCTAATAACACAATGGCACAAAGTAGGGGATCCTAAGCTCTCATTGCATCCCTGTGAATAGCTAAAACTTAGTATGGGGACATATTTAAACAACTAATCCAATGGTAGATCTATTACTAAACCATAGGGCAGTACGTACAAAACAGGGCATAATTACACTATGAGTGGTATCATGGAGTTATATTAAGGCGTGTTATTGAAATATTAAATATACAATTTTGAAAATATGAATAATTATTATTAAAATTATTAATCATTTACTTCAGATCACCAAATGTGCAAAAAGGTAATGTTAAACTCTAAAAATTATTATTTAAACATTATTAAAGTAGATCACTAATGTAGGTGATGCACATTAAAGGGATACTGAAGAAAAACATTTTCTTTCGTGATTCAGATAGAGCATGCAATTTTAAGAAACTTTCTAATGTACTCCTATTATCATTTTTTCTTTATTCTCTTTCTATCTTTGTTTGAAAAAGAAACCCCCAGATCCCTGGACAGCACTTGTTTATTGGTGGATGAATTTATCCACCAATCAGCAAGGACAACCCAGGTTGTTTATAAAAAATGGGCCGGCATCTAAACTTACATTCTTGCTTTTCAAATAAAAATACCAAGAGAATGAAGAACATTTGATAATAGGAGTAAATTAGAAAGTTGATTAAAATGGCATGCTCTATTTGAATCACAAAATAAAAAAATTGTGTTCAGTGTCCCTTTAACCATTTTTGAAAATGCTCTATTTTATTAAAAACAAATTGACAGTAAAAGCAAAAGTGCGGTGTGCTCTGCTGTAAAAAGGCATAGGTGGGACGTTTATGATTGCTCTTACCCCCACATATTTTTGGAGAGAGTTTTTTTTTGTTAGTGGTGGATTGACAGTGGTGCTTTCTAGATCAGTAAGTGGATGTTTAAGTATTATGTTTTGGACAGATAATTTTATGAGTAGATGTGGATTGTGTTTTCCTTCTCCCCTTTGCCTCAAAACTTCTAGAATAGCTAGTAAACACTCATCTATCACATTTCCTTACAGTAAACTCCCTCCTTGACCCACTGCAATCTGGATTTCATCCCCAACACTATTATTATTATTATTTTTATTATTATTATTTTTATTATTATTATCAGGTATTTATAAAGCGCCAGCAGATTATGCAGCGCTATACAAGTAATAATAGAACATTACAGGGATGCATTACATAAACAAACAAGTACAGTATTGAGGTACATTACAGTTGTAGGTGCAATAATTGAGTTATACAAAAGTCAATCAAAAGTAGTTCACTTTAAATACAAAGTGGCCTGCGGGTAGAAAGACTCTCAAGTTTACAATCTAAAGGAGAGGGATGGACACAAAAGGTAAGGGAGAAGGGAAATAAGTCTGATATAAGGCAGGGTAAACTGAGAGTGAGTGAAGTGTGTGGAAAGCAAATGAGGGTTGGGAAAGTGTAACAGAATATGGTAAAGTGTCAGTACAGAGACTGTGAGTGTGATTTATTATCTCTATCCTGGTTCATTAGTGACAGCTGCACCTAATTGTTGTTAGGAGGTGTTTATATATTAAGGTAAACACCAGGGTGGGTGGTGGAGGGGGGCTTGGAGGGCTAGTGCTGGCAGATTTTCTGGGATATTGTAGTTAGTGTGTGAGCTCGAAAGTTGCAGGCAGATTTTCTGAGATATTGCAGTTAGTGTGTGAGCTCGAAAGTTGCTGGCGGATTTTCTGAGATATTGCAGTTAGTGTGTGAGCTCGAAAGTTGCTGGCAGATTTTCTGGGATATAGCAGTTAGTGTGTGAGCTTGAAAGTTACCGGCAGATTTTCTGGGATATAGCAGTTAGTGTGTGAGCTCAAAAGTTACCGGCAGATTTTCTGGGATATAGCAGTTAGTGTGTGAGCTTGAAAGTTACCGGCAGATTTTCTGGGATATAGCAGTTAGTGTGTGAGCTCGAAAGTTACCAGCAGATTTTCTGGGATATTGCAGTTAGTGTGTGAGCTCAAAAGTTACCGGCAGATTTTCTGGGATATAGCAGTTAGTGTGTGAGCTTGAAAGTTACCGGCAGATTTTCTGGGATATAGCAGTTATTGTGTGAGCTCAAAAGTTGCTGGAAGATTTTCTGGGATATTGCAGTTAGTGTGTGAGCTCAAAAGTTGCTGGCAGATTTTCTGGGATATTGCAGTTAGTGTGTGAGCTCGAAAGTTGCTGGCAGATTTTCTGGGATATTGCAGTTAGTGTGTGAGCTGTAAAAAAGAGAGGGGTAAGGTAAAACTTCCTGTAGATAAAGTGAAGGAATAGGTGGGAGGTGTAGCTTGAAAAAGAGTAGAGGGGGAGAGGGAAGATTGGAATGTACAATAATAAAGGTTAAAACCCAATTCCATATTAGCCCAACAGATATAAGAAAAAAAACACTCATTTGGGAATATTTATCAAAGTGTCAACTATGTTGCATTCGCCGGCATCAATACGCTCGCCTAACATCGCCAAACATCATGGCCACGGATCTCAATACGCTCTCCTTATTTATAAAAAAAAGCTGTCAAAAACACGTGCACCAAGTACTAGCAGTCATCGATCTCGTGTCTATTCGGCTTTTTTCAATCTTTATTTATACCATTTCACTAAACTCTGACACTATACTAAAATGTTTAACCCCTATCCTGCCACTCCCCGACATCACCTCAACCTAAATACATTTATTAACCCCTATCCCGCCACTCCCCAACACCGCCACCACTAAATAAACGTATTAACCCCTAAACCTCTGGCCTCCCACATGACCACCACTAACTATACCTATTAACCTCTAAACCGTCAGCCCCTAACATCACAAAAAACTAAATTAAGCTATTAACCCCTAAACCTAACAACCCCTTAACTTTAAATTAAAATTACAACATCCCTATCTTCAAATAAATTAAAACTTACCTGTAGAATTAAAATAAACTAATTTTAACCTACCCTAACTATTATACTGCAATTAAATTAAATTAAACTACCAATTAAATAAACTAAATTACATTTTAAAAAAAACCTAACCCTACTAAAATTATTTAAATATACAATTAAACATTACAAAGTCCTAAATTACAAAAAAAAACTAAGTTACAGAAAACTATAAACAACAAACAAAATTATCAAAAATAAAAAAATAACACCTAATCTAATAGCCCTATCAAAATAAAAAAAAACCCCTAGCCTACAATAAACTACCAATGGGGGCATTTCCCCAAAGATACCAGCTCTTTTACCTGGCAAAAATACAAACACCCCCCCAACAGTAAAACCCACCACCCAACCAACCCCCCCAAATAAAAATAAAATAAAAAATTATCTAAAATAACCTAAGCTACCCATTGCCCTAAAAAGGGCATTTGTATGGGCATTGCCCTTAAAAGGGCATTTAGCTCTTTTACTGCCCAGACCAGCAGCCAATAGGATTGAGCTCTCATTCTATTGGCTGATTGGAACAGCCAATAGGATGAGAGCTCAATCCTATTGGCTGATTAGAACAGCCAATAGGGTTTTAGCAGCTTTAATTCCTATTGGCTGATTGAAATCTTCCAGCCAATAGGAATGCAATGGACGCCATCTTGGATTGCATCACTTGCAATGAAGAATCAGTGTACGGCGGCGACCGTATGAAGAGGATGCTCCGCACCAGATGTCTTCAGGATGGACCCGCTCCACGCCCGCTGGATGAAGATAGAAGAGGCTTCCTGGATGAAGACTTCTTGCCGCATGAATGAAGACTTCTTGCCGCATGAACGAAGACTTCTTGCCGCATGGATGAAGACTTCTTGCCACCTGGATGAGGACTTCTTGCCACCTGGGTGGATCCTTCAAGCACTTCAAGAACTGTAAGTGGATTGTCGGAGGTTAGTGTTAAGTTTTTTAACTTTTTTTGGGTGGGTTTTATTTTTAGATTAGGGTCTGGGCAGTAAAAGAGCTAAATGCCCTTTTATGGGCAATGGCCATACTAATGCCCTTTTCAGGGCAATGGGTAGCTTAGGTTATTTTAGATAGTTGTTTTATTTGGGGGGGTTGGTTGGGTGGTGGGATTTACTGTTGGGGGTGTTTGTATTTTTTTTGCCAGGTAAAAGAGCTGTTATCTTTGGGGCAATGCCCCACAAAAGGCCCCATTTAAGGGCCATTGGTAGTTTATTGTAGGCTAGGGTTTTTTTATTTTGGGGGGGCTTTTTTATTTTGATAGGGCTATTAGATTAGGTTTAGTTTTTTTTTGTAATTTAGGACTTTGTAATAATGTTTAATTGTATATTTAAATAATTTTAGTAGAGTTAGGTTTTTTTAATATGTAATTTACAGCAATTTAGTTTATTTAATTTGTAATTTAATTGTAGTATAATAGTTAGGGTAGGTTAATTAATAGTTTAAAATTAGTTTATTTTATATAGGGATGTTGTAATTTTAATTTAAGGTTAAGATGTTAGGTTTAGGGGTTAATTTAGTTTTTTGCGATTTAGGGGTTAAGAGGTTTAGTTTGTGGTGGTGATGTGGGAGGCCAGAGGTTTAGGGCTTAATAAGTTTATTTAGTGGTGGCGGTGTCGGGGAGCGGCGGAATAGGGGTTAATAACATTATGTAGGTGGCAGTGATTAGGGGTATTTAGTCTCTGGGTTTATGTTAGGTGTAACGTTTTCTACCATAGAAATCAATGGGGTATGCTTCATTCTCTTGCAGCATCGAACATAAGCTTTCATTGCTTTCATACTCCCATTGATTTCTATGGCATCCACGGCCTCAAGGGTGGCGGATTGAAAACCAGGTACGTTGTGTCGGAAAAGACCCGAGTGTACCTGATAAAAGTTTGATAAATGGGGAAAAGTGTCAAATAGAGCTGAATGTGTATTTGGAACATCTGTAATGACGTAGGAATCGATCTGCGTCGGATTGAGATCACGGAATCGTATGTTACGTCACAAATTTCAACATTTGCCGATCTTGAGGCTTTGATAGCTAGGTCGGATTAATCTTGCAACAATTATGATGCGGAATTCCAGAGTATTTTCGCTTGACACTTTGATAAATAGGCCCCATTGTCTTGATTGGAGATATCAGTCAGATTATTTACCTCGAAAATTGCTGGCAGTTTTTCTGGGATATTAAAGTTAGTGTGTGAGCTCAAAAGTTGCTGGCAGATTTTCTGGGATATAGCAGTTAGTGTGTGAGCTTGAAAGTTGCTGGCAGATTTTCTGGGATATTACAGTTAGTGTGTGAGCTTGAAAGTTGCTGGCAAATTTTCTGGGATATTGCTGTAAGTGTGTGAGCTGTAACAAAGAGAGGGGTAAGGTAAAACTTCCTGTTGATAAAGTGAAGGAATAGGTGGGAGGTGCAGCTTGAAAAAGAGTAGAGGGGGAGACGGAAGACTGAAATGTACAATAATAAAGGTTAAAACCAATTTTATATTAGCCCAACAGATATAAGAAAAAAAGCACTCATTGAGGGGTAGTTATCAACGTGTCTACCTCAAATACGCTGGAATTCCGCAGCGTATTTGAGGTGAGGCTGATTCGCCTTAGTTATCAAGCCCTAGACACCGGCAAAAGTAGAATTTTGTGACGTAAGCTTCGATCCGACAGACTCAGTCCGACACAGATCGATTCTTACGTCACTCCAGATGTTCCGCACACAAGTGCGGCACAATCTGACTACTGCTGGAGGCGGCGGATCCCATAGGAATCAATGGGAGTCTGACCATAGCGAAAGTTCATGTTCGCTGCTGCCAGACATCCCATTCATTCCTATGGGAGCTGTTTACACCTAACACCCTAACATGTACCCCGAGTCTAAACACCCCCAATCTGCCCCCCCTACACCGCCGCAACTAAATAAATGTATTACCCCCTAAACCACCGCTCCCGGAGCCCACCGCCACTATAATAAATATGTTAACCCCTAAACCGCCGCTCCCGGAGCCCACCGCAAGCTACATTATACCTAGTAACCCCTAAACCGGCGCTCCCGGACCCCGCCGCAACTATAATAAACTTATTAACCCCTAAACCGCCGCTCCCGGACCCCGCCACAACTATAATAAACTTATTAACCCATAAACCGCCGCTCCCGGACCCCGCCGCCACTATAATAAACTTATTAACCCCTAAACCGCCGCTCCCTGTCCCCGCCGCAACTATTATATATGTATTAACCCCTAATCCGCCGCTCACGGACACCACCGCCACCTACATTATACCTAGTAACCCCTACCCTGCCCCCCCTATACCGCCGCCACCTAGAATTAAGTTATTAACCCCTATCCTGCCAATCCCGGACCCCGCCACAACTAAATAAATAGTTTAACCCCTAAACTGCCGCTCCCGGACCCCGCCGCAACCTATATTAAGCTTATTAACCCCTAATTTGCCCCCCCTACACCGTCGCCACCTATAATACATTTATTAACCCCTATCCTGCCCCCCCCTACACCGTCGCCACTGTAATAAAATTATTAATCCCTAAACCTAAGTCTAACCCTAACCCTAACACCCCCCTAACTTAAATATTAATTAAATACATCTAAATAATATTTATCTTATTAACTAAGTTAATCCTATTTAAAACCAAATACTTACCTTTAAAATAAACCCTAATATAGCTACAATATAAATAATAATTATATTGTAGCTATTTTAGGATTTTTTTTATTTTACAGGCAACTTTCAATTTATTTTAACTAGGTACAATAGCTATTAAATAGTTATTAACTATTTAATAGCTACCTAGTTAAAATAAAGAGAAATTTACCTGTAAAATAAATCCTAACCTAAGTTACAATTACACCTAACACTACACTATACTTTAATAAATGAATCCTATTTAAAACTAAATACTTACCTGTAAAATAAACCCTAAGATAGCTACAATGTAATTAATAATTACATTGTAGCTATTTTAGGATTTATATTTATTTTACAGGTAACTTTGTATTTATTTTAGCTAGTTAGAATAGTTATTAAATAGTTATTAACTATTTAATAACTACCTAGCTAAAATAAATACAAAATTACCTGTAAAATAAATCCTAACCTAAGTTACAATTAAACCTAACACTACACTATCATTAAATTAATTAAATCAATTACCTACAAATAACTACAATTAAATACAATTAAATAAACTAACTAAAGTACAAAAAATAAAAAAAGCTAAGTTACAAAAAATAAAAAAAATAAGTTACAAACATTTAACAAATATTACAACAATTTTAAGCTACTTACACCTAATCTAAGCCCCCTAATAAAATAACAAAGCCCCCCAAAATAAAAAAATTCCCTACCCTATTCTAAATTAAAAAGTTACCAGCTCTTTTACCTTACCAGCCCTTAAAAGGGCCTTTTGCGGGGCATGCCCCAAAGAATTCTGCTCTTTTGCCTGTAAATAGAAAAATACAACCCCCCCCAACATTAAAACCCACCACCCACATACCCCTAATCTAACCCAAACCCCCCTTAAATAAACCTAACACTACCCCCCTGAAGATCATCCTACCTTGAGTCGTGTTCAGCCAGCCGACCACCGATGGAACCGAAGAGGAGATCCGGAGCGGCAGAAGTCATCATCCAAGGGGCGCTGAAGAAATCTTCCATCCGATGAAGTCATCATCCAGGCGGCGCTGAAGAGATCTTCCAACCGGGCGATGTCATCTTCCAAGTGGCATCTTCAATCTTCTTTCTTCCGGGATCCATCTTCATCCCGCCGACGCGGAACATCCTTCTTCCCCGATCAGCCAATAGAATGCGAGCTCAATCTGATTGGCTGATTGGATGCCGCTTGGAAGATGACATATTATACAAACAGCTACCTAGGTAAGTGATAGAGGAGCATTTGTCTAGATGGTAAAGGATGTAGAGGCTGACAACAGTGCACTTGGATAAATTAGGTGAACAGCTTAGACAACAGAACATTTCATCAAAACAGAAAGGAAATCCAAGTTCAGGGTCAGTCCAAGCAGATCAGGCACATTAGGTCAGAGGTGTACTCAAATCAGAATCAAAGTCAACAACCTAATAGTCCAAAAAAGGCAAACATTTGGAAAAAAATATGGAAAACTTTCAGGCATCAAGAAGTTAAAAGTGGAGCAGAAATCATCACAGTTTCAGCAACAAAGTTCAAAGAAAAATGTATAGCAAACCCAGGTACAATAACATGGGTGTCGATTATGACACAAAGATGTCTAATAAGGGGAAGAGCGCGCAAAACCACAACCACATTAGAATTGATTCACAAACAAAATACAAAAATATAGGAATAAATAAATGTTATGGACCAACAAATGTGGCAGGATGTAAAATAGTAGAGGGAATAGCAACAGATACTATGGGCTGCATTTATCATAGATTGGGCGGACATGATCCGCTACTGCATATGTTGTCCGCATTTAACATTGCAGAAGCATTGCTTGTGCAATGCCGACCCTCGCTCCCTTGCAGCCAATCGGCCATGAGCAGGGGCTGTCAATCATCCCGATCAGATTGAGATGATTTCAATCCGCCACATTTTAGGTGGTGGAAAGGTTAAGCAGTACTGCTCTTAAGACCACCGTTCCTTAACTATAATTTCAGGCTTTCTCAGCTTGATAAATGGGGCCCTAAGATTGCGTTTTGATATCAGTACAGCAAGCATTTAGAGTTTGCAATTTAATATATTAAGTAGTGTAAATACTTGCCACCTGTCGCTATGGGTCCTTAAATACTGTTGCACATATTGCTGCTTAAAGGGACAGTAAAATCAAAATTAGACTTAAGTGGGTTGGATAGAGCATAAAATGTTAACTTTCTAATTCACTGCTTTTATCAATTTGGCTTTTTCTCTTGGTATCCTTTGTTAAAGAGTAATCTTAGGTGAGCTCGGAGTGTGCACTTCATGTCTAGAGCCCTCTGGAAGATGTTTGCAACAATGTTTAGAGCAATGTTATACAATGTTACAAACATTGTTGTCATTGACTGCTGCTAAAGAGACACACATGCTCTTAAGCTCTTATAAGCCAACCTAGGTTACTTTTGAACAAAAGATACCAAAAGAAAATAGCAAATTTGATAACAGAAGTAAATTGGACATTTGTTGAGAATTGCAAACTGCATCACAAATGTTTAATTTTGCCTTTACTGTCTCTTTAGGTAAGATTCCTTTTGCAAAAAGTAGTAATAAGACAGAGATCTATCCAATGCGTCTCATAGTATCAGTTAGATGTCAGTTTACCAGTTTTGCTTCTCCCTATAGATGTTAGGAGGAAGAAACTGCTGCTAATTATGACTCAGAAGTGTTTAGTCCCAATAGCAGGAACATTATTTTCTACCTTTGTAGTTCCACTTATACCTCTGCTTGTTGCTCAGACAGGATAACATAACTGAAAGAACTTGAGTCTGCTTGCTGTGAAGGCCAGCGAAGAGAGCATAATTCAAACAGCCTACTGTGAGCCAATGAGACTTACAGTAGTATATAAATATGACATTACACGAGAAACAAGAAAAACTGTTTGCCCACTGAGTCCCTTTTAAGAGAATATAGTTGCTGAATACAAATGAGTGATTTTGTTTCTTCAAACTCAAATAAGACACAATTCTGCAGCAATCATTTTAAGGGCTTCTGAACTCCATTTTCTTTTTGTTAGTCCCACGTTTCAAAAGCTTGTCAACATTTATTAAGTGCTTTGCTGCCCTTTGGATGCAGAGCTGGTCTTTCTTGTCACACAGAAAATAAATGATAAAACAAACATTAGCAAAGTGTAGAGGATTTTTCAACGGCTGAGTTCTTTATAATTACAATGCGTTATCTAAGCAAGCGACAGCAAATTCCTTCAAATGTTACCAGAGAACTGAGCCACTTTATATAAAATGAAAGAGATGTCAATTCTGCCTATACAGTATGTTAGTACTAGAAAATTCTAAACAGCAGTTTGTACTTCAATCTTAACTACAGGATCTTAAATAACTAAGATGTGTTTATTAAACAACAATACCATTTAAAAAAAAATGCAACAGAAAAAATATTACTAGGAGTATTTTATTTGGGTTCATCCTACTGACTGAAGGTGTCTCTGCTAGATGATAATAATTACAGGGGATGTCAATGGGGCTTATATCCAAAACCACCCTAGTTTTGGATAAAAGGCACACTGACAACCCCTATTTTATTTTATTTGTGTATGTAGCTGAGTGATGCTACAGGGCTAGGAATATGATCTGAGATGTAACATAGTAACGTAGTAGAGGGCATTGAAAAAAAGACAGAAGTCCATCTTGTTTAACCTGTACAATTAAATGAATCCCTTTAAAAAAGGTGTGATGCTGACTGCGGAGTCATTTGGATTCGATCAGAGATCTGATGAGAGTATGGGGCTTATAGAGCATTACAGATTTTGTATGGGCATGTGGCTGGACAACCACATGAATAGGTCATGCAGGGTCACTTAAGGTAAGTGTAGCTTTACTTGTTTATGTGGAAGAAATCATGGTATTGTCGGGAATTTACACTGGGGCATTGTTTGTTTAATTATTGTTATCCACATCAGTATGTGTTTTGATTAAATAATAGGCTGGTTGTTTTTTCAGAATTTAGCATTCATTTTCAAACTGAAGGCAGTGGCATTCAGCTTTTTAAATGTGAAAGTGCAGCACACAAATATCTGCGCAAATCCAGAATTCCAGAAAATTAATAAAAATGCCCATGAATATAAACTAACAAGTTGATCAAATTATGTGAGGTGCCTTTGTATTATAAATTCTTCTTTATTATCACATTTGTTAGCCCTGGCTATAACTTTATGAAAGAGATTTTTTACCTCTCTCATTATAATCTCACTATTATGAAAATCTTAAATAACTCCACAGGAGTGAGCACAATGTTATCTATTGGGCACACATGAACGAGCGCTGTCTGTGAAAAAAAAACATCAAAATGCACTGAGATGAGAGGCGGTCTTCAAGGGCTTAGAAATTAGCATACCTAGGTTTAGCTTTCAACAAAGAATAAAAAACCACTAGACACCAAACTACTCAAAGAAAGGTGTCTAAAAGGAGGTGCACCAATTAGAGAGTGGTATATAACCAAACACTACCTTATTAATTTGATGTGTATTAACTAATATATAAATTATAAGGTCAAGATATATAATAAATTGCTATTACTATAACATTAAACAGGTTAATAATTGTTATACAAATAATTCAGCAAATAAAACAAAAAATATAAAATAATAAAATGGCAAATATGATAGTTCCCAAATGAGGTAATCCAAACAAATTTGAGCAACGAATAACGACCATAGGCAGCTCTCTCCAAAAAGGTGAAGATAGTAAAAGCGAGTCCTGGAAGACAAAAAACAAGAGGTGCTCTTGGTGCAGCAAGTTCAAACAAACACTAACAGTAGAACGATGGTGGTCAAATACTCACAAAGGACATTGCACATCCAGTGCAATATTGGACAAGCCGAAGTTTCAGAGCCGTTCGGCTGACTCTCCAAGGATGTAGCTGCTGTGACCCAAAACGAGGCTCCTAACGACCCACCACTTCCGGTAATGATTCCCAATAGGAGACGCTAACAGAGACACTCGTATGCTATTAGAACCAAATAAAGGAGACCCAACCAGGCGGAACTCCCAATACAGCCTTGGAGAGTCAGCAGAACGGCTCTGAAGCTTCGGCTTGTCCAATATTGCACTGGATGTGCAATGTCCTTTGTGAGTATTTGACCATCGTTCTACTGTTAGTGTTTTTTTGAACTTGCTGCACCATGATCGCCTCTTGTTTTTGTCTTCCAGGACTCGCTTTATTACTTTCAACAAAGAATACCAAGAGAACACCATGATCGCCTCTTGTTTTTGTCTTCCAGGACTCGCTTTATTACTTTCAACAAAGAATACCAAGAGAACAAAGAAAATTTGATGATAAAAGTAAATTGGAAAGTTGTTTAAAACTGCATTCCCTATCTGAATCATTAAAATTTAATTTTTAATTAGACAGTCCCTTTAATATTTGACAGTTAGCAAAAATTGATTTGTTTTTAATCCTTATTAGTAATGATTGCAATTGCCTATAACAAATACACCACTATGATTTATCTATTATGATATATGTTTTTTTTTTACTAGACTGTAGTTTTACCTTACTTTTTAATGCAGGGCTGAAACTCCCTGCGCTCCAGCCACCCACTTCAATATTTTTTTTTTTTGTGAGCTAACAGTTTCAACTGTTCTCCAATCGGCGCTCTAGCTACAAAAAAAAAAAAAGAAAAGAAAGAGACTAGGACTAGAGCGCCGATTGGAGAACAGTACAAACCGTTAGCTCACAATAAAATTACTTTTGTAAGTTATAGCGAATCTTCAACAACTGATGAATTAAACAAAAACAAATGGGCACTTAATCATATTCCTATGATTAAGTGCCCATTTGCGGCATGAAACGCATAAGGATTTCTTGTGTTCGGTGCCTATGTTTTAACTTTGTCCATTAAAGCATTGGTTTTAAGCTTATGAAGTGCCTCCCGAGTGCAGCTTTTTTGTTTTTGTTGAATTTTGCGGTTTTCGCTGAGCCGCGTCTAGCTTCACCTCTCAGGGCTGTGTGTGAGTTCTCCTCCAGCTCCGGCGGCATCTGGCTTCCTCCGATGCACACAGGGACCTGCAGCGGCCTGGTTGTTTGTCACAAACTGATGAATTAAGCTCCATCTTATATGCCTCTAACATTTCACATCTGTTTATACATAGGGGACAGTTAACCATCACATTAGTGATCAGTTCATTAAGTTTTTGTAAGTTATATTTCCCTCTTAAACTATTTTTCTCAAAACCCATCAGTGATGCTACAACCAATAATGAGAGAAAGCTGGGACGTCCACTGCTTATAGTCTGTTCATTATTTGTCCTCTGTACAATGTACCTATGGCTCCCAAGAGGTTAACAACAGAAAAATCCCATTTATCTATCATCTCTCTGGAAATAAATAAAATAAAATGGCCCTTTAACCATTTATATGCCAGACCTTTCTGTATCGCACTACTTCTCATTGTATTGCAGCTGTCTCTGGAATCCAGTGGGTTAAAATGAAATGGAAAAAAACTTTTTTTCTGTAATAGAAAGTTCTACATGCAACTTGTACAGAGAATATATTGCCCAGTTGGAGTTGTGTTTTCTATTAGTCCTCTATTAGCCCTCAAGTTACTATACACCAAAACTAGTGAAAAATGATGGACTAAAAAGGGTGAAATCGCTATTATAAATGCCACTTTAAGCTTTTTTCCCCATGCGTGTGCCTCATTACATCTAGCTATTTTGTAGAAATAATATTTTCTTAGCTCAAGGGAAGACATTAGATTTAAGCTATATTTTATAGGTTTGACTTCAGCTAAGTTAATATCATTGCTCAGATTTCAGAATAGCCCCTACTGATCATATGAACTTCCTGCCGTATAATGTCTAGCAGTGGTGGGGAAAATTTGTGTAATAGAGATGATAAAGTCTTTTGAGCTTAAGTGCAAGTTTGTTTTTGATGCAGTTTATTTTGCTAATATTCACTTTTAATATTATTTATAAAATGCAATGAAAAACATCTAGAAGGTCATTTTTAAGTCTGTCATTATCATGTTGTGTATTTTGTCAAGTACTTAAAGAAAAAAAAATGGGATAGTGCAATAATAGAAATGGAAAGTATTATGAGGATGTGTGTGTACTGTTTATATCATAGAATATTTGCTAATTTCCACTTTTAATTTGTTTATTGAGAAGCAGAGTATAATTTAAATGGACATGATACTCAAATATCAAATTACTTGATTTGATGCAGCATATCTGCAAAAACCTGATTAGAAAATATCACCTCAACATCTCTATCTGAAGAAAAGATATTTTACCTCAACATTTCCTCATGTAGCCACATCCCAGTTTAAAGGGACAGTATCCAATTAGGATACTTGTTATGGGTAGGCTGACCATATTGCCGCTTTAAAAAGGGACACATATGAAAAATACATATGTCAGGGCTGTTTTCAGGGCTGTTTAAAGAAATGGTTTTGTATAAGAACCCTCACATATGTATTTTTCATATGTGTTCCTTCTTAAAGCGGCAATATGGTCAGCCTAGTTATGGGCTTACAAGGGAGCGTGCCTCTGGCATGTGCAGGCCCAGTCACTTTATTTCCCTCCTCAGTTTAAGGAAATTTACTATGAAAACTCAGCAATGATTAACCTGATTCTCTGTTTTGTTTTAATTTTGTCCACCATCCAGAGGACACTAAAAAGAGTAGCTCTAGATCCCAGAGTACTTACTCACTTAGCTGAAGGAGTTTTGAAGTAAAATGCCTTTCTTTTTTACATAGAGATATTCAATTAATATTTACTTGACAACTTTTTACAGTTATGCTGCATCACTTTCAAGGGATTTAGTAAATGGGTGTTATGTCCCTTTAAGGAAACATTGTGCTACAAATTTGACTGATTTTCCTATAGTTTACCTAGCAAGTTGTGTATTTCCCACTGCTCTTGGAAAGTATGTTGTAGTTTATTGACCCTGCTAGATGCTACACAGATTGCTTAGATGAATGCAGGAACTTATTTACATCTCTTCTCAGCAAAGGAGACAAAGTAAAAAGATATTTTATTGTGTGTATCCCTGGGCTGCTCAGGTTGCAACACATGAATATTTGTTAACAAAATAAAAATGTTAAATACATTTTGTTTGCAGATCATTTGCAATGTGGCCCTTGATTGCTTGGGAAAACCATTCTCATATAATAAAATTGACTTTAATGTCCCTTTAATGAACCACTGTAGGAGTAAGGGTACAGTAGACTTGTGCAGCAGCCAAAACATTATTTTGGATTAATCATTCACAACTCTTCGTCTGCTGCACTATTTGATGTTCGTTTTGTTTCAAACTAAACAAATACTGAATATTCGGTAACATTTACATTTGTTTACGTTAAAACGGTTATAAATGTTCATTTGCTACGGGTGAAAAAGTTCACCTGTAACCTAATGCTTACCTATAGAGCACTGGGAAATCACACTAATCCTGACCCCTTTTCGTAGTCACCAGGGCCGTGCTAATAGGTGGCTTAGCGAAGCAGATACCAGAGACTGCGATAAAGAACCTTCTCCTTATCCCAGGCCGCCGCGCTAAGCAACCTATTAGCGTGGCCCTGGGATCTGTTAAGAAGGTTAGGGATTAGAGAGGCTCTCCAGCACAGATTAGTAGATTAGTATTTTACCTTAAAAAGATCATTTAAAGGAAATAAATGTATACTAACGAATTTTGTTCGTATATATTAAATTTCTTTAAAGTTAATGCATTCATTGGGATTTTTTTGTGTGAAAACGAAGCGAATATCATTTTTTTTCTTTAGGAATATGCATTTGTAACAAAACGAATATCACTTTTTTCTTTAGGAATATGCATTTGTAACAAAACGAATATCACTTTTTTCTTTAGGAATATGCATTTGTAACAAAACAAATGCATAAGCCTAACGTATAGAATAAATCTGTACAAGAGAATAAAGCATAGGATTAAAAAATAAACAGTCATCCATTGACACGTGAAACTGGAGGGTTAAAAGCATTGACTGTGGGTCCATAAGCTGAATTTTTACTCTGGGTACAAGCAAGGTTGACCAAAGAAGGAAAAAAAAAGTATGCATTATATTCCCTCTGCTGTAGTTTGAAGAGAAAAGCTCAGATTTTAGAGTTGAGTATGATTTAAAACGTAAACATTCTTGGTATCGATCAACTTGCTGAGTAAGGGTAGCTGTGCACTACACAAGTGCTAGAAACAGACCTTAAATTATTATAAAATACTACAGAAGTTAGCGTGATACTTAAAGAAACCCTCTAATGCAAAATGTAAAAGCATGTTTTTTTATTAGTATCTCATGGTAATTAGGCAATATATATTCATTATTTATTTTGCTTGCTTTTTGCTGTAAAATACCTTGGAAAACATGCATATTCCTTAACCCTTTCTTGATGGGACCTATTTTTCTATATCAGAACAAAGTTTCAATGTAAACAAATAAGTAAAAATTGAAATCACGTGATTGTTCATGCAATTGCGTGATTTCAGTGATGGGATCGGGTCAGGGCAGAGTACCTATGATGCTAAGCATGCCCTCCAGCCCGCAATACCATTTAGCAAGCGGCTATGGCTTCAGGACAGCTAAAGGCTAGGACATCCCATGCCATCATAACGGCACTAAAGCCTAGCGCAGTAAGGATGGCATGGAACGTCTGAATGGCGGGAAGGGGTTAACCCTCCCCAGATGCTGGAATGCCTACTTCCTGCTTAAAATACGGTGAAAAAGACCTAACCTGGCAACTTTCTACACAGTCATTTCTTAAATCAGAGCACAAGGACCTATTTACAATTTTCTCTTCATTTTCCATAGCCAAGAAGACCAAGGGCCCCATGTATTAACTGGTGTGCATACAAGCTTCTCAAGTTGTCTTCACTGCATATGGGCAGTAGATCTGTTCGTCTGCTGGCTCGTATGCATCATTACATACTCCGATGATTGTGTAATGCCTGTCCCTGCACTCGCGCGACCAATCGCGTGAGAGAAGGAACTGTCCATCTCCCAGAGCGCTCTCTGTGTTTCCTCCTCACCCCCTCATAACCGCTGCTTCTTACTTTGAGGGCAGCAGGCTTGCATATGCTACCGGCCCTGCAAGGGCTCCAGAGCAGCTTACGTTGCTTCTTACATGGAGCCTCAAGAATGGATAATCCACCAAGCTTTTCAAGGGGTCAAATACTTGTAAAATGCGCTTAAAAATTCCCAATGTTAAATGCTTTAAAAACATGTATTGTGTATATAAATCTTTTGTAATGCAGTGCTTAATTGCTGACCTACTGTTCATATAAATTACTATATGTCCCTTTATTTAGACAGCAAACTTTTTTGGGCCAGCAGAGAGCAGAGTTCAAGAAAATCTTTTATATAAACTGAATGCAGGTGCATTAGCATGGGCCTCAGCTACTAGTTCTGCATCAAATGAGTAATATATATTTTACTGCATCTAAGAAATCTCCTATTGCCACTGCATCCGTTAGACCATCGCTGTAAATCTGTGCCTAGGTGTTGCCAACATCTTAATGACCATCACTGTGGTTTAGCTGATCAATATGATTCTATGTTATGTTAAGCTACTACTGTTGCTCATGTGATTCCTTCTATTCAGCAGGCCGAGGTAAGTGCTGTAGGGCTGTTAGTTTATCAGAAGGAGGCAGTAAAGACATAACTATGATCTATATGTTGTGCAGTTATTCCCTGTGGTATCTACAAGTTTCTTCACAAGTGCAATGAGGTTTGGTTTTGAGATTGGGTATTGCTAACATCATTGGTGTGGAAATATAATAATAATTTGACGTTGTCTTATCAGGAGCATCATTGTAAATCTGTGCCTAGGTGTTGCCAACATCTTAATGACCATCACTGTGGTTTAGCTGATCAATATGATTCTATGTTATGTTAAGCTACTACTGTTGCTCATGTGATTCCTTCTATTCAGCAGGCCGAGGTAAGTGCTGTAGGGCTGTTAGTTTATCAGAAGGAGGCAGTAAAGACATAACTATGATCTATATGTTGTGCAGTTATTCCCTGTGGTATCTACAAGTTTCTTCACAAGTACAATGAAGTTTGGTTTTGAGATTGGGTATTGCTAACATCATTGGTGTGGAAATATAATAATAATTTGACGTTGTCTTATCAGGAGCTGTAACTTACCATGCTCATAGCTATTCTTCTGTTTCTTAGGGCACTGATGTATGTTCAGCACAAGATATGTCACATCAATTTGTAGGGAAAGGCATTATCCTTTTTCTAATCTAAGTTAATGCTTGGTTGGTTAGTGTAAATTTAGATTTAATCTTGATCTTAGAAAGCTGCCCTGAAGCTATAACCTGATACAGCAATTCAATATGACTGTTCTTGTAATTTCTAAAGAAATAAGCAAAATTATCAAGCAATAGCTGTTAGCCTTACCCTTAGTGAAAGTTGCTATATTCCAAAGCTTATTTATCATAGCAATTTAAATTTAAAATGTGTGCATTTCTCTGCTGATTTCTACTCAATAACCTCCTTGTCAAATATAAAAAACTTACCTTTAAAGAAGTTTGTAGAAATGAGGTAGGCATGATGATTTGTGCCACTGACACTATAAAAACTGTAAATATGGAAAACTGGTAAGAAAAAGCACTCAGCTCAAAATAACTCAAACAAGCAAGAAAATAGCTTATGTGGTTTTATTAATAATTGCAATGTAACTATTCAGAAACATCTATTTAAGTTAGCACAAATAGATTAGAGTAGCGCTGTCTTTATGAGTTTAAATAATTACTAAAAAACAACCACATTTAAATGTATATTTAAGAAGTTATGGGAGGACAAGTTCTCAGACATGAAACATAACAGTCTGTAATCATCAGTAGTGATGCAGCATTGGATGGAAAAATGTAATATGGCACAAAAGCTCTTGTCCAATCACGAGATAGCAGGGGTTGTCTACAGTGGCATCTCCAGAACTGGCTTATGGTCACACCATTCTTTTGTGGGTGGGGTTGCAACATGACTGGCAGGGCCAACATACCATGGGTATGTTACAAATAACAAATGATGGTTGCATTTTTTTTCTAAAAGAGTGCGATTTTTTTTAACCATGGAATATTTGTATATAACACACACATATACATATATATATATATATACATATATATATATGCGCAAATTAAAGTTTTTTTTATTTCATTAGTAGGTCTTTACTATTAGCGATAATTAATGCCCCCTCTACTTTTGACTGTGTCTCCCCTATATATGGTCTGGGGACATCTCTGCTCAGATATCACTATTCAAATGACTTCATTGCAGGAGCATATTTTGGCCTTATTTTGACCAAGGCAAGCAAGGCATTTGCCTAGTGCGGTAGATGGGGGGGAGCAGCACTTTTTCAGTCTCTGTTGGGAGCAGTGCTATCAATCTGTATTATAAATATATATATATATATATATATATATATATACACACACAAACACTGTATATATAAATATTACTACTGCTCACTTGTATACTGTGTACAAATGAGATAATTCAACCCATCTGAGTGTATGCAAGTGTTTTGCAAGCCTTGGTGAACATTTATAAAATACCATGAAAAAAAAGTAATGTTACAACCTGACCAAAAAAGAGCTATGTCATTATGTCACTAGGAGTGTGGAGACTATTTGCCTACATGAGATGCCAAAGACGATACTGTCTTGTAGATACAGGTAGTTCAGTTGTGGACTTCCCTTTGGTATCTGAGTGATTGTTTTTTTGTTCCCTTTTAATAAATGCCTTTAAATGTAAGGTTTTGCACTGTCTCCTCCCTATGTGAAGGATTTGATTTGGGGCTAATACACTGAGACCTAAGTTATAGCTCTACAATACATGAGTACGGTCTTTTCATTTTGCTGTTTAAGAGGACTATTGCATCTCTCTCTTTTTGTTTGGAGGTTTAAAAGTACCATGCAGAAGAGAAGATTTTTGGACTTTGTATATAGACCATATCTTTTTATTTATACTACTTTGCAACAACTATTTGTTAATAATGAAATACTGTAACAAATAAGATTATTTTATTATTAAACACTGTTAACAATTGTTCATGTGTGTTTTTTTTTAAAATGAGTCATTTTTACTTTTATAACTTTAGTTCTCTTAAATACAGTGTTTTAAATAAATCCAGATCCCCCCTCTGCTTCAACTCAACTCTGACATTTCTTTCTCTATTCATTCGCTTGTGCAGCCACTCCTCCCCATCCTTTATGCAGCACCATAGGACGGCACTATTAAAAGGTAGCACACTCTGCATCTTCCTCCGCTAATGAAACATTCTAACAACCTGTTCTCAGAGCTGACAGCAGCTCTGGATTAAATGTGCAGGTCATATAACTAAAATGGCTTTAGAAAAACAGAACAAAAGATTATTATTTTTTTCTTGTGTTTATTTAAATAAATATTTTAAATATGTTAAAATTGTTAACTCAACTTTTATGCCCTTTTTCTCTTATGATTGTATTCTTGTATTGGTGTAAATTTACTGACTAAATAGTTAAAATACTGTAAAAACATATTAAAGCGACATAAAGGAGCAATGCCTGAACATTGTATTATTTCACTATTGACGGAACAGAACTATCACCTAGATTACTAGTTTTGAGCGCTATAGGGAAAGTAAAGAACGCAACAAAAGTTTAACTCCCTATAGCGCTGCCATTACAAGTTTAAAAAACCCAACTTGTGAGGGTGATATGACTGCATTGAGTTCCATACCACAAACAAAAGCAGCGGTGTTTTGACGCGCTCATGCACGCTTTCCCCATAGACATCAATGGGGAGAGCCGGCAAAAAAAACCTAACACCCGCAATCGCGGAAACAAAAGCTCCGTAACGCAGCCCCATTGATGTCAATGGGAAAAAATAAAATACAGTTTAAACTAGGGTTGCACCGATACCATTTTTTTATGACCGAGTACAAGTACCGATACTTGTTTTCAAATACTCGCCGATACCAATTACCGATACTTTTTTTTTTTTAATGTCATGTGACAGTATACCAAGCACAATACAGACTAATTATTTAAGATTCCTTCTTTATAATTATAAAGGCCTGTAATTCAAAAGACATTATGAAATAATAAAATAGTTTTATTTGTCACAAAGTTCACTGAACATGTTTATAAATAAAAAATATTACAATAAAATATTAAATTTAAAGGGATGATACAATTGGGTTGTAGGGCTGTTATATAACATCAATCTGACATTTGTATGGAGGTTTGACTCTAAGTTGAACAGTCTTTCACTTTCCACACTACTGCATGGGGCAGAAAGATATTTTTGGGCCATTTTAGCCAGAACTGGAAATCAGTTTATTAACTGCCCAGTACTTCAGGGGTTTGTCTGAACGAGGTACAGTGATCTCTCCTACAATAATACAAATAAGAGCAATTTGTATTGGCAGAACAGTAGTAAACAATTTTTAGTTGAGTCTCCACTCTAGTTTAAAATGAAATGAGAACGTGCAGTTTGAAAAAACGCCACAAGATAGCATATGGGTAGGAAGTGGAGGTATCGGTTTAAGTATCGGTGCATTTGCACGAGTACAAGTACTCATGCAAATACTTGGTATCGGTACCGATACCGATACTAGTATCGGTATCGGTGCAACCCTAGTTTAAACCTAACACTCTAACATAAACCCCACGTCTAAACACCCTTAATCTGCTGCCCCTGACATCACCAATGCCTGCCTACAGTTATTAATCCCTAATCTGCCACTCCCAATATCGCTGCCACCTAAATAAAACTAACCCCTAATCTGCCACTCCCGATATCACCACCACTATACTAAAGTTATTTACCCCTATTCCGCTGCACAACAACATCACAGCAACTATTTTAAAGTTATTAACCCCTAATCTGCCGCTCCCAATATCGCTGCCACCTAAATAAAACTAACCCCTAATCTGCCACTCCCGATATCACCACCACTATACTAAAGTTATTCACCCCTATTCCGCTGCACAACAACATCACAGCAACTATTTTAAAGTTATTAACCCCTATTCTGCTGCTCCCCAACATCCCAACACCCAACATTAACCCCTAAACCTCTGGCCTCCCACATCACTAAATAAACCTATTAACCCCTAAACCGCCAGCCCCCAACATCATAACAACCTAAATTAAACTATTAACCCCTATTGGGGGCTGGCGGTTTAGGGGTTAATAGGTTTATTTTACCCCCTAACTTTAACATAATTAAAATATAGTTAAATTAAAATTACAATTATTAACTAAATAAACCTATTAACCCCTAAACCGCCAGCCCCCCACATCGCACCAACCTAAATTAAACTATTAACTCCTACACCTAAACCTAACCCTAACACCCCCTAACTTGAACATAATTAAAATAAATCTAAATTAAATTTACAATTAACTAAATAATACCTATTTAAAATTAAATACCTGTAATTGTAAAATAAAACCTAAGCTAGCTACAATATAACTAATAGTTATATTGTAGCTAGCTTAGGTTTTTTTTTTATTTCACAGGTAAGTTTGTATTTATCTCCACAGAAGAGTCACTAGAGAGGGAGGGATAAAAATAAAAACAGCAATTTTCCGCTAAAAAAAATTAAATCCACATCCAAACAAATTAGTTTTTCTCATAATTGAAAAGAAAAAAAAACTTAAAACATAAGCAGAAGAATCAAACTGAAACAGCTGCCTGAAGAACCTTTCTACCAAAAACTGCATCTGAAGAGGCAAATACATCAAAACGGTAGAATTTAGTAAATGTATGCAAAGAAGACCAAGTTGCTGCTTTGCAAATCTGATCAACTGAAACTTCATTCTTAAAAGCCCACAAAGTGGAAACTGATCTAGTAGAATGAGCTGTGATTCTCTGGTGCGGGGCCTGACCCAACTCCAAATAATCCTGATGGGTCAAAAGCTTTAAACCAGGAAATGGCAGAAGCCCTCTGACCTTTCCTAGGACCAGAAAAGACAAAAATAGACTAGAAGTCTTCCTGAAATCTGTAGTAGCTTCAAAATAATATTTTAAAGCTCTTACAACATCCAGAGAATGTAAGGATCTCTCCAAATAATTCTTAGGATTAGGACACAAAGAGGGAACAACAATTTCCCTATTAAGGTAAAAATTTAAATGAAGTCCCCAAAACTGCCTTATCATGATGGAAAATCAGAAAAGGAGACTCACAAGAAAGAGCAGATAATTCGGAAACTATTCTAGCAGAAGAGATAGCCAAAAGGAACATCACTTTCCAAGAAAGTAGTTTAATATCCAAAAAATGCATAGGCTCAAAAGGAGGAGCCTGCAAAGCCTTCAAAACCAAATTAAGACTCCAATGAGGAGAGATTGATTTAATGACAGGCTTGATACGGACCAAAGCCTGAACAAAACAGTGAATATCAATAAACTTCGAATTTTTTTTGTAAAATAAAACAGAAAGAGCAGAGATTTGTCCCTTCAAGGAACTTGCAGACAAACCTTTATCCAAACCATCCTGAAGGAACTGTAAAATTCTAGGAATTCTAAAAGAATGCCAGGAGAATTTATGAGAAGAACACCATGAAATATAAGTCTTCCAAACTCGATAATAAATCTTCCTCTGTCTTTGAGACAGAAGGTCTGGTTTTAAAGGAAGTGGCCAAGGTTGGCAACTGGACATCCGGACAAGATCTGCATACGGGAACCTGTGAGGCCATGCTGGTGCTACCAGCAACACAATCGATTGTTCCATGATGATCTTGGAAATCACTCTTGGAAGAAGAACTAGAGGCGGGAAAGTATAAGCATGTTGGTAAAACCAAGGAACTGCTAACGCATCCACTGACTCCACCTGAGGATCCCTGACTACTCCCCCGGATGTAAAGTCTGACGGCTGAGATAATCCGCTTCCTAATTGCTTCCCAATTTTCTACACCTGGGATATGTACCACAGAAATAAGACAAGAGCTGGATTCCGACCAAGAAAGTATCCAAGATATTTCTTTATAGCTAGGGGACTGTGAGTCACACCCTCATGATTGACATATGCCACAGTTGTGATATTGTCTGATTGAAAACAAATGAATGGTTCTCTCTTCAACAGAGGCCAAACTTGAACAGCCCTGAAAATAGCACAGAGTTCTAAAATATTGATTGGTAACCTCACCTCTTCCAAACCCCTTGTGCTGTCAGAGATCCCCAGACAGCTCCCCAACCTGAAATACTTGCATCTGTTGTGATTACAGTCCAGGTTGGATGAACAAAATAGGCCCCTTGAACTATACGATGGTGGTCTAACCACCAAGTCAGAGAGAGTCGCACATTGGGATTTAAGGATATTAACTGTGATATCTTTGTATAATCCCTGCACCATTGCTTCAGCATCCAAAGCTGGAGAGATCTCATATGAAAACGAACAAAGGGGATCGTGTCCGATGCTGCAGTCATGAGACCTAAAACGTCCATGCACATAGCCACTGAAGGAAATGAATGAGACTTAAGGTTCCGACAAGCTGAAACCATTGTATTCGTCTCTAGTCTGTAAGAGACAGAGTCATGGACACTGAATCTATTAGGAAACCTAAAAAGGTGACCCTTGTCTGAGGAACCAAGGAACTTTTTGGTAAATTGATCCTCCAACCAAATCTTTGAAAAAACAACAACACTTGTTGATTTGTGTGAGATTCAGCAGAATGTAAAGACTGAGCTAGTACCAAGATATAGTCCAAATAAGGAAACACTGCAATACCCTGTTCTCTGATTACAGAGAGTAGGGCACCGAGAAACTTTGAAAAAATTCTTGGAACTGTCGCTAGGCCAAATGGAAGAGCAACAAATTGGTAATGCTTGTCTAGAAAAGAGAATCTCAGAAACCGATAGTGATCTGGATGAATCGGAATATGAAGATATGCATCCTGTAAGTCTATTGTGGACATATAATCACCTTGCTGAACAAAAGGCAGAATAGTCCTTATAGTCACCATTATGAAAGTTGGTACTCTTACAAAACGATTCTAAATTTTCAGATCCAGAACTGGCTTGAATTAATTTTCTTTCTTTGGGACAATGAATAGATTTGAATAAAACCCCAGACCCTCTTCCTGAAACGGAACTGGTATGATTACCCCTGAAAGCTCTAGATCTGAAACACTTTTCAGAAAAGCCTGAGCCGCTTCCCAATTGCTTCCCAATTTTCTACACCTGGGATATGTACCGCAGAAATAAGACAAGAGCTGGATTCCGACCAATAAAGTATCCAAGATATTTCTTTCATAGCGGATTCCGACCAAGAAAGTATCCAAGATATTTCATTCATAGCTAGGGGACTGTGAGTCACACCCTCATGATTGACATATGCCACAGTTGTGATATTGTCTGTCTGAAAACAAATGAATGGTTCTCTCTTCAACAGAGGCCAAACTTGAAGAGCCCTGAAAATAGCACAGAGTTCTAAAATATTGATTGTTAACCTCGCCTCTTGAGGTTTCCAAACCCCTTGTGCTATCAGAGATCCCCAGACAGCTCCCCAACCTGAAAGACTTGCATCTGTTGTGATTACAGTCCAGGTTGGATGAACAAAAGAGGCCCCTTGAACTATACAATGGTGGTCTAACCACCAAGTCAGAGAGAGTCGCACATTGGGATTTAAGGATATTAACTGTGATATCTTTGTATAATCCCTGCACCATTGTTTCAGCATCCAAAGCTGGAGAGATCTCATATGAAAATGAGCAAAGGGGATCGTGTCCGATGCTGCAGTCATGAGACCTAAAACGTCCATGCACATAGCCACTGAAGGAAATGATTGAGACTTAAGGTTCCGACAAGCTGAAACCATTGTATTCGTCTCTAGTCTGTAAGAGACAGAGTCATGGACACTGAATCTATTAGGAAACCTAAAAAGGTGACCCTTGTCTGAGGAACCAAGGAACTTTTTGGTAAATTGATCCTCCAACCATATCTTTGAAAAAACAAAAACAGTAGTTGATTTGTGTGAGATTCAGCAGAATGTAAAGACTGAGCTAGTACCAAGATATCGTCCAAATAAGGAAACACCGCAATACCCTGTTCTCTGATTACAGAGAGTAGGGCACCGAGAAACTTTGAAAAAATTATTGGAACTGTCGCTAGGCCAAATGGAAGAGCAACAAATTGGTAATGCTTGTCTAGAAAAGAGAATCTCAGAAACCGATAGTGATCTAGATGAATCGGCATATGAAGATATGCATCCTGTAAGTCTATCGTGGACATATAATCACCTTGCTGAACAAAAGGCAGAATAGTCCTTATAGTCACCATTATGAAAGTTGGTACTCTTACAAAACGATTCTAAATTTTCAGATCCAGAACTGGCTTGAATTAATTTTCTTTCTTTGGGACAATGAATAGATTTGAATAAAACCCCAGACCCTCTTCCTGAAACGGAACTGGTATGATTACCCCTGAAAGCTCTAGATCTGAAACACTTTTCAGAAAAGCCTGAGCCTTCACTGAATTTGCTGGAATGGGTGAGAGAAAAAATCTTCTCACAGGACGTCTTACTCTGAATCCTATTCGATACCCTTGAGAGACAATACTCTGAATCCAATGATTTTGGACAGAATCTGACCAAATGTTTTGGAAAAATTTGAATCTGCCCCCCACCAGCTGAGCTGGAATGAGGGCTGCACCATCATGCAGACTTGGGGGCTGGCTTTGGTTTCTTAAAAGGCTTGGATTTATTCCAACTTGGAGGTTTCCAATTGGAACCAGATTCTTTGAGGGAAGGATTTGGTTTCTGTTCCTTATTTTGTCAAAAAGAACGAAAACGATTAGAAGCTTTAGATTTACCCTTAGATCTTTTATCCTGAGGTAGAAAAACTCCCTTCCCCCCAGTGACAATTGAAATAATTGAATCCAACTGAGAACCAAATAAATTGTTACCTTTGAAAGAAAGAGATAGTAATCTAGACTTAGATACCATGTCAGCATTCCAATACTTGAACCACAAAGCTCTTCTAGCTAAAGACATAGATTTAACATCAATTTTGATGATATCAAAAATAGCATCACAGATAAATCGATTAGCATGTTGAAGCAAGCGAACAATGCTAGACAAATCAGGATATGTTTCCTGTTGTGCTAAGCTTTCCAACCAGAAAGTTGATGCAGCTGCAACATGAGCCATAGAAATGGCAGGCATGAGAAGATAGCCAGAATATTAAAAAGCTTTCCTTAGATAAGATTCAAGTTTCCTATCTAAAGGATCCTTAAAGGATCTTCCATAGGGATAGTAGTACGTTTGGCAAGAGTAGAAATAGCCCCATCAACTTTGGGGATTTTTTCCCAAAACTCCAATCTGACTTCTGGCAAAGGATACAATTTTTTAAACCTAGAAGAAGTAACCACAGGAGGTTTATAAACAGAATTTAAATGTTTACTAGTTTTAGTATCAAGAGGACTAGTTTCCTCAATATCCAACGTAATCAACACCTCTTTTAACAAGGAACAAATATACTCCATCTTAAAGAGATAAGTAGATTTGTCAGTGTCAATATCTGAGGTAAGATCTTCTGAATTAGATAGATCCTCATCAGAGGAGGATAATTCAGTATATTGTTGGTCATTTGAAATTTCATCAACTTTATGAAACGTTTTAAAAGACCTTTTACGTTTATTAGAAGGCGAAATAGCAGACAAAGCCTTCTGAATCACATCAGCATTAAAATCTTTTATATTCACAGGGATATCATATACATAGATGTTGAAGGAACAACAGGCATTGTACTAGTACTGATGGATACATTCTCTGCATGTAAAAGCTTACCATGACAACTGTTACATACTACAGCTGGAGATATAATCTCCGTTAATTTACAACAGATACACTTATTTTTGGTAGAACTGTTATCAGGGAGCAGGGATCCAACAGTGGTTTCTGAGACAGGTTCAGATTGAGACATCTTTCAAATGTAAGAGAAAAAACAACATATAAAGCAAAATTATCAATTTCCTTATATGGCAGTTTCAGGAATGGGAAATAAGTGCAAACAGCATAGCCCTCTGAGCATAGAAAAAGGCAAGAGGCATATAGGAAGTGGGGTTTAAATAATTAAAATATTTGGCGCCAAGTATGACCCACAACGCAAAATAATTTTTTTTGGCTCTAACAACATCTGGAAATGACGCAACTCACGTCATGGCAGACGCAATCGAAAAAAATGACAAATTTGCATCACCAAACGTTTCTTTGCGCCAAAAAAATTCTCGCGCCAAGAATGATGCAATAAATATCAGCATTTTGCAGGCTCGCAAGCCTAATTTTGCCAGCGAAAATTAATGAAAAAAAGTCAATTTTGAAGAAAAGACTATACCCCAGGTAAGAAAAAAAAAACTTTCTAAATATGTTTTCGCAATTTTGAAACTGAAAGTCTGCAAAAGGAAATGCACATAAACCTGACTCATGGTAAATATAAGTACAATACATATATTTAGAACTTTACATTAATACATAAAGTACCAAAACATAGCTGAGAGTGTCTTAAATAATGAAAGCAAACTTACCGAAAGACACCCATCCACATATAGCAGATAACCAAACCAGTAAAGAAACGGTTATAAGTAGAGGTAATGGAATATGAGAGTATATCATCGATCTGAAAAGGGAGGTAGGAGATGAATCTGTACGACTGATACAGAGAACCTATAAAAAGATTTCCCACAAGGAAAACCATAGAATTCAATAGGTGATACTCCCTTCACATCCCTCTGACATTCACTGTACTCTGAGAGGAATCGGGCTTCAAAATGCTGAGAAGCGCATATCACAGAAGAAAATCAAGCATAAACTTACTTCACCATCTCCATAGGGAGGTAAAGTTTGTAAAAACTGAATTGTGGGTGTGGTGAGGGGTGTATTTATAGGCATTTTGAGGTTTTGGAAACTTTGCCCTCCTGGTAGAATTGTATATCCCATAAGTCACTAGCTCATGGACTCTTGCCAATTACATGAAAGAAAATTTACCATTACAAAAAAAAAAAAAACTAAATTATCCACAAAAAAAAAGATTATTCCTATTCTAATACCCTTTAAAAAAAAATACCTCAAAATAAAAAAGCCTAATCTAGAATAAAAAGGGCCTTTTGTAGGGAATTGCCCTGAGATAAACAGCTCTTTTGCTCCAAAAAAAAATAAAAATACAAACACCCCCTAAAATTATACAAACCCCCAAACTACCAAGGTCCCTTAAAAGGGCCTTTTTGGGGCCCTTAAAAGGGCTTTTTGTAGGGAATTGCCCTGAGATAAACACCTCTTTTGCTCCAAAAAAAAAATAAAAATACAAACACCCCCTAAAATTATACAAACCCCCACCCCCAAACTACCAAGGTCCCTTAAAAGGGCCTTTTTGGGGCCCTTAAAAGGGCCTTTTGTAGGGCATTGCCCTAAAGATATCAGCTCTTTAAGTGAAAAAAAAATTACAAAGACCCACTAACATTACAAACCCCCACCCCCCAAAATAAAAAAAAAAACTATCTAAAAAACCTAAGCTACCCATTGCCCTGAAAAGTAGGCTGACCATATTGCCGCTTTAAAAAGGGACACATATGAAAAATACATGTCAGGGTTCTCATAATGGAACATTATACCAAACCATTTCTTTAAACAGCCCTAACATATGTATTTTTCAAATGTGTCCCTTTTTAAAGCGGCAATATGGTCAGCCTACTGAAAAGGGCATTTGTATGGGCATTGCCCTTAAAAGGGCATTTAGCTCTTTTACTGCCCAGACCCTAAGCTAATAAAAACCCCACCCAAAAAACCCTTAAAAAAGCCTCACACTAACCCCAAGACGATCCACTTACAGTTTTTGAAGTCCCGCTTGAACGATCTTCATCACGGAGTCTTTATCCTTGCTCAGAGAACTTAAGGTGCTTGTATCATCTGATAATTAGTCAATTTGTTAATTGCCAACATAATAGAAGCTGCAGTATTTAAAATGCTGGTGCACTGAGAATATCTAGCTATGCTTCACATGCACGTGTATAGAAAAATGTTAGCTCTAAAACAGTGACACATTTTACCAGAAGCATTTTGCCAATACATGTATATTGCACATATGTTTCTATTCAAAGATGTAATCTATCTATGTGCATTTAAATTTTGACCGGAATGTCCCTTTAAACTTTCATGTTGCAAACAGGGCGATTTTTCATTGTCCTACCATTATTAAATTGTGCACGGTTGTTTTATACACAAATTCTGTGGTGTCAGTGTATACATACGAGTCTGTGATTGGCTGATAATTGCTGCATGATACAGTAGGCAGGAAAATTTAAGGAAATTTCGAAAATTTCCAGATATTTTTCAGATGCTATTTTTATTATAAGATTTTACATGTTCTACAGCTCTGCCCAAAAACCAGGGATAACAAAATTCCATGACCAATGTCCCTACCATTGAAGTGTATTACCTAATAATATACAACAAAACTGCCAAATTTCAAATAAATTGGTCAAGCCATGTTAAAGTTATTTACTGTAATATAGAAAAAAGTGCTGTTTTTCAGAAAAATATCCATTGACTAATGACAGGGTCCAGTTGTACAATTTACATGGCTAAATGTATTTATATGAAGCTTATCATGCAGATGGCTTTTGACTTGATCTAATGCCCTTTGATAGTTTGACGTTTTCAACTTTCTATGGCCTAGATTTAGAGTTTGGCGGTAGCCGTGAAAACCAGCGTTAGAGGCTCCTAACGCTGGTTTTAGGCTACCGCCGGTATTTGGAGTCAGTCAGGAAAGGGTCTAACGCTCACTTTTCAGCCGCGACTTTTCCATACCGCAGATCCCCTTACGTCAATTGCGTATCCTATCTTTTCAATGGGATCTTTCTAACTCCGGTATTTAGAGTCGTGTCTGAAGTGAGCGTTAGAAATCTAACGACAAAACTCCAGCCGCAGAAAAAAGTCAGTAGCTAAGAGCTTTCTGGGCTAACGCCGGTTTATAAAGCTCTTAACTACTGTGCTCTAAAGTACACTAACACCCATAAACTACCTATGTACCCCTAAACCGAGGTCCCCCCACATCGCCGCCACTCAATTAGATTTTTTTAACCCCTAATCTGCCGACCGCCACCTACGTTATCCTTATGTACCCCTAATCTGCTGCCCCTAACACCGCCGACGCCTGTATTATATTTATTAACCCCTAACCTGCCCACCACAATGTCGCCTCCACCTGCCTACACTTATTAACCCCTAATCTGCAGAGCGGACCGCACCGCTATTATAATAAAGTTATTAACCCCTAATCCGCCTCACTAACCCTATAATAAATAGTATTAACCCCTAATCTGCCCTCCCTAACATCGCCGACACCTAACTTCAAACATTAACCCCTAATCTGCCGACTGGAGCTCACCGCTATTCTAATACATTTATTAACCCCTAAAGCTAAGTCTAACCCTAACACTAACACCCCCCTAAGTTAAATATAATTTAAATCTAACGAAATAAATGAACTCTTATTAAATAAATTATTCCTATTTAAAGCTAAATACTTACCTGTAAAATAAATCCTAATATAGCTACAATATAAATTATATTTATATTATAGCTATTTTAGGATTTATATTTATTTTATAGGTAACTTTGTATTTATTTTAACCAGGTACAATAGCTAAAATAGTTAAAATAATTACAAAATTACCTGTAAAATAAATCCTAACCTAAGTTACAATTAAACCTAACACTACACTATCAATAAATTAATTAAATAAAATACCTACAATTACCTACAATTAAACCTAACACTACACTATCAATACATTAATTAAATACAATATCTACAAATAAATACAATGAAATAAACTAACTAAAGTACAAAAAATAAAAAAGAACTAAGTTACAAAAAATAAAAAAATATTTACAAACATCAGAAAAATATTACAACAATTTTAAACTAATTACACCTACTCTAAGCCCCCTAATAAAATAACAAAGACCCCCAAAATAAAAAAATGCCCTACCCTATTCTAAATTACTAAAGTTCAAAGCTCTTTTACCTTACCAGCCCTGAACAGGGCCCTTTGCGGGGCATGCCCCAAAGAATTCAGCTCTTTTGCCTGTAAAAAACCCCACATACAATACCCCCCCCCCAACATTACAACCCACCACCCACATACCCCTAATCTAACCCAAACCCCCCTTAAATAAACCTAACACTAAGCCCCTGAAGATCTTCCTACCTTATCTTCACCATACCAGGTTCACCGATCGATCCAGAAGAGCTCCTCCGATGTCCTGATCCAAGCCCAAGCGGGGGGCTGAAGATGTCCATGATCCGGCTGAAGTCATCATCCAAGCGGGAGCTGAAGAGGTCCATGATCCGGCTGAAGTCTTCTATCAACGGCATCTTCAATCTTCTTCCGGATCCATCTTGCAGACCTCCGATGCGGAACATCCTGCTGGCCCGACGGACTACCGACGAATGAAGGCTCCTTTAAGGGACGTCATCCAAGATGGCGTCCCTCGAATTCCGATTGGCTGATAGAATCAAGTTCAATCCGATTGGCCGATCGGATCAGCCAATCAGATTGAACTTGATTCTGATTGGCTGATTCCATCAGCCAATCAGAATTTTCCTAACTTAATTCCGATTGGCTAATAGAACCCTATCAGCCAATCGGAATTCAAGGGACGCCATCTTGGATGACGTCCCTTAAAGGAGCCTTCATTCGTCGGTAGTCCGTCGGGCCAGCAGGATGTTCCGCGTCGGAGGTCTGCAAGATGGATCCGGAAGAAAGAAGATTGAAGATGCCGTTGATAGAAGACTTCAGCCGGATCATGGACCTCTTCAGCTCCCGCTTGGATGATGACTTCAGCCGGATCATGGACCTCTTCGGCTCCCGCTTGGATGATGACTTCAGCTGGATCATGGACATCTTCAGCCCCCCGCTTGGGCTTGGATCAGGACATCCGAGGAGCTCTTCTGGATCGATCGGTGAACCTGGTATGGTGAAGATAAGGTAGGAAGATCTTCAGGAGCTTAGTGTTAGGTTTATTTAAGGGGGGTTTGGGTTAGATTAGGGGTATGTGGGTGGTGGGTTGTAATGTTGGGGGGGGTATTGTATGTGTGTTTTTTTACAGGCAAAAGAGCTGAATTCTTTGGGGCATGCCCCGCAAAGGGCCCTGTTCAGGGCTGGTAAGGTAAAAGAGCTTTGAACTTTAGTAATTTAGAATAGGGTAGGGCATTTTTTTATTTTGGGGGTCTTTGTTATTTTATTAGGGGGCTTAGAGTAGGTGTAATTAGTTTAAAATTGTTGTAATATTTTTCTGAAGTTTGTAAATATTTTTTTATTTTTTGTAACTTAGTTCTTTTTTATTTTTTGTACTTTAGTTAGTTTATTTCATTGTATTTATTTGTAGATATTGTATTTAATTAATTTATTGATAGTGTAGTGTTAGGTTTAATTGTAGGTAATTGTAGGTATTTTATTTAATTAATTTATTGATAGTGTAGTGTTAGGTTTAATTGTAGGTATTTTAGCTATTGTACCTGGTTAAAATAAATACAAAGTTACCTGTAAAATAAATATAAATCCTAAAATAACTATAATATAAATATAATTTATATTGTAGCTATATTAGGATTTAATTTACAGGTAAGTATTTAGCTTTAAATAGGAATAATTTATTTAATAAGAGTTAATTAATTTCGTTAGATTTAAATTATATTTAACTTAGGGGGGTGTTAGTGTTAGGGTTAGACTTAGCTTTAGGGGTTAATACATTTATTAGAATAGCGGTGAGCTCCAGTCGGCAGATTAGGGGTTAATGTTTGAAGTTAGGTGTCGGCGATGTTAGGGAGGGCAGATTAGGGGTTAATACTATTTATTATAGGGTTAGTGAGGCGAATTAGGGGTTAATAACTTTATTATCCGCTCGGCAGATTAGGGGTTAATAAGTGTAGGCAGGTGGAGGCGACGTTGTGGGGGGCAGATTAGGGGTTAATAAATATAATATAGGGGTCGGCGGTGTTAGGGGCAGCAGATTAGGGGTACATAGGGATAATGTAAGTAGCGGCGGTTTACGGAGCGGCAGATTCGGGGTTAAAAATAATATGCAGGGGTCAGCGATAGCGGGGGCGGCAGAATAGGGGTTAATAAGTGTAAGGTTAGGGGTGTTTAGACTCGGGGTACATGTTAGGGTGTTAGGTGCAGACGTTGGAAGTGTTTCCCCATAGACAACAATGGGGCTGCGTTAGGACCTGAACGCGGCTTTTTTGCAGGTGTTAAGTTTTTTTTCAGCTCAAACAGCCCCATTGTTTTCTATAGGGGAATCGTGCACGAGCACGTTTTTGAGGCTGGCCGCATCCGTAAGCAACTCTGGTATCGAGAGTTGCAGTGGCGTTAAATATGCCTGTATGCTCCCTTTTTGGAGCCTAATGCAGCCATTCTGTGAACTCTCAATACCAGAGTTATTTAAAAGGTGCGGCCATAAAAAAGCCAGCGTTAGCTACGCGGGTCGTTACCGACAAAACTTTAAATCTAGCCGTAAATTTTTAATAAATTTCATACAAATTAGCATTTGTATTGCAATAGTCCACAGCCCAGTACAGTTGGTCATTTATGTTCCCACCTGACATGCTCAGTAGGGTGCTTTTTTCAGCATATTATCAATGCAGCTGCAGGGCAGGAGTCTGTCAGCAGGAAGAGGCTACAATAAGCATCATCAGTGCTTTACTATGATCTTATGGGATTTCACTCAAATCTCCCAAGATTTTGTAGTACACTTACTTAAACTGAGGAAGGGAAATAATGTTATTGTGCTGCACATGCTAGATGAACACTGCCTTGCAAGCACCCGGGACATGTCTCCTGATTGGATGCTTAAATCCCTTTACAATGAAATGTGTCTAATGAGGAAAGTTTGAGGTAAATTAGCTTTCTTTTTCACTCAGAGATGTTCAGGTAATATTTTGTAGTCAGCTTTTTACAGATATGCTGCATAACTTTCAAGTCTCAAATGATTCAACATAGAAACTAATTAAGCTCTCTGGGAGAGTAAATCTCACATGATATAAACACTCAGTTTGCAGCAAATACAAAATAAGCTGAAATTTCTTCTCTATAATTTAACTTGTATTTGATTCTAGTTTAATAACATTACTTGTCTTTAAGGTAAATAAGTGTATTGAGAACTTCACATACATACAACTGGAGAGTTAAAAGGACAGTAAACACTGAGATTTTTAAATATAATGTTTAGTTATGTGTAATGAAACAACTTTGCAATGTATATTTTTTATTTATTTTGTACCTTTTTCAAGTAATTTACCTCTGAAAATGTTTAATTATCAGAACTTGAAATGTACCTTGCTTATTTCTCAAGGCTAACCCTGCTACATATACTGTATATCCCTAAGTGGCATTATCAGATAATGTCTCCAAAACAATACATTTTATACTAAAGGGACAGTCAAGTCCAAAAAACACGTTAATGTTACGAATAGGGCATGCTATTTTAAACAACTTTCCAATTTACTTTTATCACCAATTTTGCTTTGTTCTCTTGGTATTCTTTGTTGAATGCTAAACCTAGGAGGGCTCATATGATAATTTGTAAGCCCTTGAAGGCTGCCTCTTATCACATGCTTTTCATTTGCTTTTCACAGCAGGGGATAGCTAGTTCATGTAAACCATATAGATAACATTGTGATCATGCCCGTGAATTGTGGCAGACACTGCTCTAATTGGCTAAAATTAAAGTCAATAGATAATAAATAAAATGTCATGTGATCAGGAGGCTGTCAGAAGATGCTTAGAAACAAGTTAATCACAGAGGTAAAAAGTATATTAATACAACAGTATTGGTTATGCAAAACTGGGGAATGGGTAAAATAGGGATTATCTTTCTTTTTAAACAACAAAAATTCTGGTGTTCACTGTCCCTTAAAAGGACAGTGGTTAGTCTTATTGTCAGTGGTCTAAAGCCCAGATTTGCCCCTCCAAATAAGGCAAATGATGGGTAGAGTTTGGTTATTGAAAACTTATTGCAGTAAAAAGGACATTAATTTGTTTTAAAAATGTTAAGTCTTGGCTGATATGTTTTTCTACAGCAACACTAGAGATATGTCTTCTTGTTACAAAGTGTCTACTGTCCCTTTAAATCAGTGAGAGCTGCAGATGCAAAATGCTTAGAGAATACTATGAGTTGTGAGAGAGCTTCAGACACACTCAGGTAATCCCCTGTTTCTCCTATCTGTGTAGAGAAATGGTACTGAAGCATCTTAGGTCTGCCTTTTGCTGGCAACATCAGTCGTATTATATCCAATCCTCCTACAAAGGAAAATAATTTAAAAAAATTACAATATATATATATATATATATATATATATATATATATATATACACATACAGGGCTTGAAATTTCCATTGGTTCCGGACGACTTAGAAATTGGAGCGGATATCTTATACAATTTGACTTTTTTTAACATTGAGTGGACTACTAACTTTTTTCCCTCTGGGCTAGTAGCTTTTTCCCATGCAGGTATCATACCTGTATGTTTTAAACTTTGTGTATTCAAGAAATAAACTTATTGATTTTAAGTGCCTGGAGGTTCACCAGTATTTTTTGTTCTTTCAGCTTTTTGCCCCTGACTAGTAGACATTAGTGATATTTTTCCACCCCTGTATATAACACATTTTTAAATGCTGCAAAAAATTGCCTGCACAAACATCTATGCTTTTATATTAAAATTGGCATCTTAGTCACACAATGGGGCCGATTTATTAAGCAGCGTATGCTGCTCATTCTGTGCGAGCCTTTCGGCTTGCCGGAATCAGGAGTTAAAAAGCAGCGGTCATAAGACCTCTGAGGTGGCAGACTGCAATCATCCCGATCAGATATGATCGGGATGATTAACACCCCCTCAGCTGCTGATTGGCCCGCAAATGTGCAGGAGGCAGCATTGCACAAGCATTTCTCAAGAAATGCTTGTGCAATGATAAATGCAGACAGCGTATGCGGTCAGCATTTATCGATATCGGGCGGACATGACTCGATACAGCGAATCATGTCCGCCCGCAATTTTTTAAATCTACCCCATAATGGCCATAATTCTGCTTAGCCAGTCACCAACTTACAAGGTATCCCAATGTAGACTGGTCCTAACATGCAGTACTTTGCCTTTATGGGCTGAATTATTCCTGCTTTTTCTCTTCACAATAGAATGATACTCCCTGGCTTTATATACACAGTTCATTAGTACACCTGACCTTGGGTGGGGTGCTTTAACCAATGGAAGATGGTCAGTCTTCCTTTTATTTATAAATTAAAATACAACGTTTGGTTTAGCACAACCTACAAAAAGTTTATATACACATCTTTGGGAGTGCTGCCAATGTGACCAAATAGTTACACAAGACAGGGGGTATTGGCGCACATCCATTTGCAAATAAACACATGTATATATATATATATATATATATAAAACATGTTTTTACTTTTGCGATGACACTAGAAAAATATTTAGTCATTGTTGAAGGATGAGCAGAAGTTGTATGTGTGAGAGGGAATGATCGGATAAGGTGGCTTTATGCGCGGGAGAGGGAGGCAAACAGGGTGAGCAAGGGCCGGCATGTGAAGGGCCGGCATCTGAGCGACAGTGAGCTAAAAGGATAAGCAGGGAGGTGTGCATGAGGCAGAGATGCATAAATGGGTATGAAGCACACTGTGAAAAGATGGGATGAAGGAGGATAGTTATATCAGGGAGGGAGAAAGAGAGGTTGAGTAGGTGACTGTTTGAGGAGGGAGGGCTAAAGGGATAAAAAGAAGCTGGTATGTGAGGGTTTGTTGGATTAAGAGGGTGAGAAAATGTTTGTTATAAAAATTAAACTCTGGCTTTATTGTAAGTTTTTTTTGGCATTTCATTTCTCTCTAAATATATACATTTGGGACCATGGCTATACTTGGGCTTAACCAGATCTAAATAAGGGTCAACCAACATTTTAAACTAGTTGACTTGTAGCTTTAGGAATAGATCTTCCCATCTTTAAAGGAATTTTATTTGTTAAATCTAACTGAGGGTAGTTTTTGTAACTTTTAAAGACTGATGTTCCTGATCTTAAAGGGACATAAAAGTCAAATTTAAACGTGCATGGTTCAGATACAGTGTGCAATTTTAAGAAACTGTTTGTTACTTCTATTATCAGAGCTAGCTTTTTGTAGCTAAATCCATTGATACATTTTTTTTTTCTAAAGGATAGGAATTATATGCAAGCAACAAAAAATTAGTAAAATGCTCTAATACATAACAGCATTTTCTTTTTTATCCTAAACAGCCAGGGGGTCGATCCGATATAAATCGTCGCCCGCAAAAGCCGGCGACGCCAATATTTACGCTGATTTGGTATCACATATACGGCGTAACCTAGAAGTTACGCGCGTATATTTCTGCCGTCGCCCGTAGTTTTTTGGGCTATAGGCAGGTATACCAAACCAGCGCAGTTTGGTATCCAATATGCAGCGTAAGGACTTACGTGGCGAAAATGGAGAAAACTTACTCCATTTTCACCTCGCCACAAAAAGCAGCCGTAAGAAGCCTTACGCTGACTATTGGAGCCCCGTAACTCCCTAAACTGGCTGCTAAAATAAACCTAACACCTAACGCATGCGCAATGTCTATCTCCCTGTCAACCGCGATCTTCTAAAATAAACCTAACACCTAACGCATGCGCAATGTCTATCTCCCTGTCAACCGCGATCTTCTAAAATAAACCTAACACCTAACGCATGCGCAATGTCTATCTACCTGTCAACCGCGATCCCCCCCCCCCCGAAATCCCTAATAAAGTTATTAACCCCTAAACCGCCGCTCCCGGACCCCGCCGCCATCTACATAAACTAACCCCCTACTGTGAGCCCCTAAAACCGCCGCCATCTACCTTATCTATCCCCTAATTAGAACCCCTTACACCGCTGTCATCTACCTTATCTATCCCGTAATCTGACCCCTTACACCGCCGCCACCTATATAAAAATTATTAACCCCTAATTTAATCTACCTACCCCGCCGCCAGCTATGTTATCTATATTAACCCTAAGTATATTATAGTTAATATAGTTATTACATTATATATATTAACTATATTAACCCTAATTATATTAGGGTTAATATAGTTACTATAGTATTTATATTAACTATATTAACTCTATCTAACCCTAACTAAATTTATATTAAATTAATCTAATTCATTTATAAACTAAAATATTCCTATTTAAATCTAAATACTTACCTATAAAATAAACCCTAAGATAGCTACAATATAATTAATAATTACATTGTAGCTATGTTAGGGTTAATATTTATTTTACAGGTAAATTGTTAATTATTTTAACTAGGTATAATAGATATTAAATAGTTATTAACTATTTAATATCTACCTAGTTAAAATAATTACCCAATTACCTGTAAAATAAATCCTAACCTAAGTTACAAATACACCTACACTATCAATAAATTTAATAAACTACAAACATCTATCTAAAAATACAATTAAATTAACTAAACTAAATTACAAAAAAAAAAAACACTAAATTACAAAAAATAAAAAAAAGATTACAAGATTTTTAAGCTAATTACACCTATTCTAAGCCCCCTAATAAAATAATAAACCCCCAAAATAAAAAAAATTCCCTGCCCTATTCTAAATTAAACAAATTTCAAAGCTCTTTACCTTACCAGCCCTTAAAAGGGCCTTTTGTGGGGCATGCCCCAAAGAATTCAGCTCTTTTGCATATAACAAATACAATCCCCCCCCCCCCCATTACAACCCACCACCCACATACCCCTATTCTAAAACCACCCAAACCCCCCTTAAAAAAGCCTAACACTACCCCCCTGAAGATCTCCCTACCTTGTCTTCACCACACCGGGCCGAACTCCTGATCCGATCCGGGCGATGTGTTGCTCCAAGCGGCAAAGAAGAATTCTTCCTCCGGCGATGTCTTCCTCCAAGCGGCAAAGAAGAATTCTTCCTCCGGCGATGTCTTCCTCCAAGCGGCAGCAAAGTCTTCATTCTTCCGGCGGCATCTTCAATCTTCTTTCTTCGCTCCGCCGCCGCGGAGCATCCATCCCGGCCGACTGCTGTACTACGAATGAGGTACCTTTAAATGACGTCATCCAAGATGGCGTCCGCCGAATTCCGATTGGCTGATAGGATTCTATCAGCCAATCGGAATTAAGTTAGAAAAATCTGATTGGCTGATTGAATCAGCCAATCAGATTCAAGTTCAATCCGATTGGCTGATCCAATCAGCCAATCAGATTGAGCTCGCATTCTATTGGCTGTTCCGATCAGCCAATAGAATGCGAGCTCAATCTGATTGGCTGTTCGGATCAGCCAATCGGATTGAACTTGAATCTGATTGGCTGATTCAATCAGCCAATCAGATTTTTCTAACTTAATTCCGATTGGCTGATAGAATCCTATCAGCCAATCGGAATTCGGCGGACGCCATCTTGGATGACGTCATTTAAAGATACCTCATTCGTAGTACAGCAGTCGGCCGGGATGGATGCTCCGCGGCGGCGGAGCGAAGAAAGAAGATTGAAGATGCCGCCGGAAGAATGAAGACTTTGCTGCCGCTTGGAGGAAGACGTCGCCGGAGGAAGAATTCTTCTTTGCCGCTTGGAGGAAGACATCGCCGGAGGAAGAATTCTTCTTTGCCGCTTGGAGGAAGACATCGCCCGGATCGGATCAGGAGTTCGGCCCGGTGTGGTGAAGACAAGGTAGGGAGATCTTCAGGGGGGTAGTGTTAGGCTTTTTTAAGGGGGGTTTGGGTGGTTTTAGAATAGGGGTATGTGGGTGGTGGGTTGTAATGGGGGGGGGGGATTGTATTTGTTGTATGCAAAAGAGCTGAATTCTTTGGGGCATGCCCCACAAAAGGCCCTTTTAAGGGCTGGTAAGGTAAAGAGCTTTGAAATTTGTTTAATTTAGAATAGGGCAGGGAATTTTTTTTATTTTGGGGGTTTATTATTTTATTAGGGGGCTTAGAATAGGTGTAATTAGCTTAAAAATCTTTTAATCTTTTTTTTATTTTTTGTAATTTAGTGTTTGTTTTTTTTTGTAATTTAGTTTAGTTAATTTAATTGTATTTTTGGATAGATGTTTGTAGTTTATTAAATTTATTGATAGTGTAGGTGTATTTGTAACTTAGGTTAGGATTTATTTTACAGGTAATTGGGTAATTATTTTAACTAGGTAGATATTAAATAGTTAATAACTATTTAATATCTATTATACCTAGTTAAAATAATTAACAATTTACCTGTAAAATAAATATTAACCCTAACATAGCTACAATGTAATTATTAATTATATTGTAGCTATCTTAGGGTTTATTTTATAGGTAAGTATTTAGATTTAAATAGGAATAATTTAGTTTATAAATGAATTAGATTAATTTAATATAAATTTAGTTAGAGGTGTTAGGGTTAGATAGAGTTAATATAGTTAATATAAATACTATAGTAACTATATTAACCCTAATATAATTAGGGTTAATATAGTTAATATATATAATGTAATACCTATATTAACTATAATATACTTAGGGTTAATATAGATAATATAGCTGGCGGCGGGGTAGGTAGATTAAATTAGGGGTTAATCATTTTAATAGAGATGGCGGCGGTGTAAGGGGCTTACATTAGGGGTTAATAATTTTAATATAGATGGCGGCGGTGTTAGGGGCTCACTTTAGGGGGTTATAGATATAATATAGCTGGCGGCGGGGTACGGGAGCGGCGGTTTAGGGGTTAATAACTTTATTAGGTTGCAGCGGGGTACGGGAGCGGCGGTTTAGGGGTTAATAGCTTTTTTATTGTTAGGCTAGTGAGGGGGGATAGCGGATAGAGGGTTAGACAGTGCGGGCTATGTTAGGGAGGCGTGTTAGACAGTGCGGGCTATGTTAGGGAGGCGTGTTAGACAGTGCGGGTGTTTTAGACTTTAGTCAGGTTTTGTAGGCGCCGGCAGATTCTAACGTGGCGCAAGTCACTGGCGACGCCAGAAATTTGTACTTGCGCAGATTTCTGGACATCGCTGGTTTGTCAGACTTACGGCACGTTAGCATCTGACGGCGACTTATATGGGATAGCTCGAGTTGCGAGCTGAAACTGCGGGCGACGCCGGTTCCCTCGCTTGCACCGCAAACTGCGATCTATATCGGATCGCGCCCCCAGTATTTAATATTTCTTTAGGTATGAGTTATGTAATAAATAAATGTAGTTCTTTATTCAGATAGAGCATATAATTTCCAACAATTTTCTAATTTTCTTCTATTAACAAATTTGCTTTGTTCTTTTTATATTATTTGCTGAAAAGCAGCAATGCACTACTGGGAGCTAGCTCAACACATTGGGTGCAGCCACCAATCAGCATCTAGCTCCAAAACTGTATTGCAGCTCTTGAGCCTACCTAGGTATGTTTTCAACAAAGGATACCAAGAAAACAAAAGCAAATTATATTATAGAAGTAATTTGCAAAGTTGTTTAAAACTGTGTGCGTTATCTGTACCATGAAAGTTTTATTTTGACTTCAATGCCCCTTTAAATAGCTTTAGCAAAACCTTTTTTGCATAAAACTAGATTTAATGTGTTTAATTGCTACTCTTTCATGCGCATAATAGAAAGTGTATGAGTTAAATGTCCCATGAACTACACAATTTTACTTTGCGTTGACTGGTGTCAGAAGTATGTATAGTTAGATTATATGAAGCGAATGGTGAATATTGGTGGTGTGATGTTTACATTATAACCTCTGCTTCCTCTGGTCTGTTGCAGAATGCAAGGATAATTGTTTGCAGAATCCTGTTAAATTATCTCCTTTAGTCACTGCTACGTGCATTAACTCTGCCCCATTTGAGTGTAATTTAGGTTAAATTAAATAATGCTGCATTTATCATGTACTGTGTGCACTTTGTCTTTCCGGCAACAAATAATGCACAACACAAAGCTAGAATGTTCATTCATTTAAGTTTATTGTTTAGTCTCAGGATCTCTAGTGTTATGTGTAAATTTTACATCACACGGTGAGAATTTTTAATGCGTAATTGTGAAATCTATTACTTAGACAGACACAGTTTATATCTAATGCGATGAAGAAAATTAGTTGCAAAATTTGTTTCTTAAAAGAATATGAAACCCACATTTTTCTTTCATGATTCAGATAGAGCATGCAATTTTAAGCAACTTTCTAATGTACTCCTGTTATTGATTTTTCTTCATTCTCTTGGTATCTTTATTTGAAAAAGTAGGAATGTGAGCTTAGTAGCTGGCCCATTTTTGGTTCAGCACCTCAGTAGCGCTTGGTGATTGGTGGCTACATTTAGTCACCAATCAGCAAGCGCTACCCAGGTGCTGAACCAAAAATATGCTGGATTCTATCTATCAAGAGAAAGGGACAAACAAGGTGGCCACAACTCAAAAGAGCCCTTTGGATGGGAGTACAACATATAGATGCTACCCTGCAACCTCACCTAAAACTGGTACTTTGCCACTTGGCATATTAGGTAATATATTAGTATTTGTATGATTTAATAGCTATACATTTAAATGTAAAATATTGATCTATAGCCACCCATGTATTAGGAAGTTGGAAATAAACCAAAGAGGTAGATAAATAAATATTAATGAAAAAATAATTGATATGTCAGATACTGATTAGCTGATTATTTCACCTGTTCTCTAGTTTAGATACCATACAAATCTGTCATGTTGTTGTGCCCTTAGGACTGGAGTTTAAAAACAAAGAGATAGAAAACACCTTCATTTTACTTTATTAATCACCACATTTCCCTTAATTGAGCATCAAAATAAAAATGTAATTATGAAATGGGAAGTTTGTGAATTTTAGCTGATAATCATTGACTATAATGTTCCTTTGAATGAATAAATAAAGAGTGGTGCTCTCATTCATTTATTTTTAAAATCAAACATAGGTGTATCATGTGACTCAGTCTAAGTTGCTTCTTTTTTTATATTTATGAAATATATATATTTTTTTTTGTTTAATGTCCCTTTAAGTTGGAAATAGAATCAGCCCCTGAAATGCATTGTAGTTTGCCATACAGCTGCATTGTTGAAAGCCATTGACATTTTATGTGAAGAGCTGATCTGATCACTTAAAACACTTTTCACACATGGCTCTTTCAGTGTAGAATGTAATTTCCCAGTCTTATGACCTGGCAAGGAAGCTCGTCTATAAAAAAAAAACCTAAACTGTGGGTATAAACTTTGAAGCTCTGCCATGATCTTTGAAAGTGTGCCGTTTATTTGAAGTCAAGTTAGATAAATCACTTCTAAAAGCAATTTTTTTTTATACTCTTTGGAAACTTGAGGGATTTTGTGTTGTTTTTAGAGTCATAAAATCAATGCATGTGATGTCACAAGTTTAAAAATCATCCCTTGCATGTCATTCAATGTGTAGCAAATCATTAGGGACCTGCAAAAATGTGATGTACCATCTAAGAAAAGAACTGCTTATCAAACAGATTTCCCCATATATAAAAGCATTTTTATTTCACTGTCTATGGCAGCTGCCAGCTCGCAGAGATCATTTCTTTGTGTTAAAATGTTCTCTAGGTTATTATAGGGAAATCACATTTGCATAAAAGCATTTTGTCTTTTTATTTATGTCAGAGCTCTCCAATGATTATTGTCACTGAGGTTTGTAGGATGAACTATAGTCCTGGATTCATTTACCAAATATATCAATGTATAATATTTTATTTTATTTTAATGACTCTGCAAGGGTTATTTGTCAATGTTTGACAAAGGTTTGTACTGCTTCAAAAAGATTATACATCTGTCAGCAAACATCAAATAATTCATTCTTAACCATGAGAAAAAATACAAAAGTTTGTATGCATTGAGGTGTAATAGATCAAAAAAGAGCCAATCTTTCATGAAGTATGCATTATATGGAATTATATGATGCATCTGTTTGCATCTCTGCTTAAATGGTGCAGAATTTTCTCTATAAATCAGAGAAATGTTCTGACCTATAATGTTTTTTCATTATCCACAAATTGGGTTTAAAATGTAATTTGTAAGTAAACTTATAAATGTGATAAATATTGTTGTAAAAAGTATTTGTTGAAGCCATCACCTTTTAGATCTGTGTCTATAATATTCAAACTGATAATACACAGAATTGTAATTAGAAACCCAAAGTAAAAAAGCAGATTAAGGGAAAAATTGACTTTAAGGGACATGAAACCTGTTTTGTTTTTTTTCTTTCATGATTTAGAAAGAGCATGCAATTTTAAACAACTTTGCAACTTATTTCTATTATCAAATTTGCTTCATACTCTGTATAGCCTTTGTTGAAAAGCATATCTAAATATGCTCAGTATCTGCTGATTGGTGGCTACACATAGCTGCCTCGTGTTATTGACTCACTCATGTGCATTGCTATTTCTTCAACAAAGGATACATAAAGAATGAAGTAAATTAGATAATAGAAGCAAATTAGAATGTTGTTTAAAATTGTATTCTCTATCGGATTCATGAAAGAAAAATCTTAGGTTTCATGTCCCTTTAGAGTTAATAAAGATGTAACTAACAAGTCATGCTTGATTCTGTTGCCATTTTTGCTTTATAAGCTCACAATCAAAAGTAAGGTCACAGACATATATATTTATCTTTTTTTTTTTCTAGCAAAATATACAGAGACCTGATTCTCTAAAGCTCTTGGCTCAGATGAGATTAGTAAAATGATCCTCCAGCACTGCAGGACCCTTCACAAGAAAGGCAAATGTTACTAAATCTTACTTCATTTCTGAATATGAAGGAAACCTAAGCCCAGTACAACGTCATTGCATGAGAAAAGAGTTTTCATTTTATTACATTAAAGATTGATGCTTTCTATTTTGTGTTTCAAAACTTTTAGATTTTGTATACAGCATTGTATTTGTGATTGCGATTTTTTTTTTTTCAATTGGGATTGTATTTCAAGTATTTCTGTGTAATTTTAGCAAATAAGGATCCTACTTTTCAATTTCTGTTTATCTTTTGCAAATTACATTTCAACTTTAAAGAATGTGCTGTAGGGCAGTTCCCTGGGCTGGAAAGGGATGTTCCTTTGTTGTGTCTAAGTTTCCGTCACAACTCTCACTATATTCTCTAAGAATTTTACTTAGTTATTTATCTTGCCAGCTGGTGAAATTTGCACAAAACTTATGATAGATTTGTTTAACTGATAAAAAAGTAATGCAAACTAAACTAGTAGCAAATATAACTTATATTGTATTTAAAACATTTTATTTGTATTTGTTTCAAACTGAGAATTTATATCAGTGTCAGGTGCCCCTCTGTTAACCTTACTCTCCCCTGTGAGATTTGGCATTCCAGAGACCAGAGAGGGAATGAGACTGAATATCCTTGTACAATACAGCTCCCTGCACATTTGCGGCCAATCATTCGCTAGCAGGGGGTGTCAATCATCCCGATCGTATCTGATCGTGATGATTGCTGCCCGCCACCTCAGACGTGGTGGACGAATTAAGGAGCAGCGGTCTTAAAGGGACACTGTACCCAAATTTTTTCTTTTGTGATTCAGATAGAGTATGACATTTAAAGCAACTTTCTAATTTACTCCTATTATCAAATTTTCTTCATTCTCTTGGTATCTTTATTTGAAATGCAAGAATGTAAGGTTAGATGCCGGCCCATTTTTGGTGAACAACCTGGGTTGTCCTTGCTGTGATTGGTGCATACATTCATAAAAAATACATTCATAAAAAAGTGCTGTTCAGAGGTCTGAACTAAAAAAAAAGCTTAGATGCCTTCTTTTTCAAATAAAGATAGCAAGAGAACGAAGAAAAATTGATAATAGGAGTAAATTAGAAAGTTACTTAGAATTGCATGCTCTATCTGAATCATGCAAGAAAAAAAAATTGGGTTCAGTGTCCCTTTAAGACTGCTGATTCTTAACTTATGTTTCCGGTGAACGCTGAAGCTGATGCATTCGCAACATCAGAAATCGGCCCCTTGGTCTGAACTTCAAATGAGTGGTAGATTTTTTCTGACAAATTACAAAGTTATGTCTATTTCCACTCCTACTGTATCATGTGACAGCCCTTAGCCAATTAAAAATACATATACGTATATTCTGTGATTTCTTGCACATGTTCAGCAAGAGCTGGTGACTCAAAAATGTAGATATAAAAAGATTAACATTTTGTTAATGGAAGTTAATTGGAAAGTTATTTAAAAGTGCTGCTTTATCTGAATCATAAAAGTTTAATTTCAACTTGTGTCCCTTTAAGAGTTTCTACTTTTCTGCCTTAATCATGATATGAAGTAAGTTTTAACCATGATGAATGTAACTCTGTTGTACCTCTTTAAGTCTGGTTTTATATACTATCCAGCTTTCCTTTCTGCACAGCCCTATAGAAGTGGGCAGCATTTTTCTACGCGCTTTCCACTAAGACTTCATATAATTGCATATTCATTCCAATATTTTCTGATTATACATATATAATGGTAGCGTGAGACACAAATACATCAAGCCCTTAATAATAATATTCTACACATTTATAACCTTTCCAAATTTCAGTTAATTGAAGACTTTTGATCAAAGACATGACTTTGTCCCCTCCCCTGGTTTTAAATAATTCAACTGGAACAGAGATGTTAATCTCTTTGCACATACACTAGTCTTGTATAAATGTCAAGATAAAGCAAGACAGAAATTGGCTTACAGGATGAAAGTTTAGAATATGCAAGGATTTCACTTGATCTTCGTAATGAAAATTATTTCAGGTCCATTTGCAAGAAAAGGAATCTGCTTACACCTAATATATATCTAAAAATAACAGAGATGCGAATGTGCTGTTAACTTGCAAAGAAAGACAAGGGTTTTAAGAATTGCATAATGCATTATGAACAGTGCAATGATGAAACTGAATATATAACAAAAGGTTTGGAGATAGGCAGGGTATTCTACCTGGATTCCCCACAACTAACATTCTAAGAGAGCTTTCATCAGTTTTGTAGTTTCTAGTAGGGGAATGAGAATTTACATTTACAAGCTTTTCTGATAATTATTAAATCTAATGCCACATTTTAATGGCTTCCTAAGAAATATATACAGCATCATCATATAAGACACCTTGGGCCAAATTACGAGTGGCACGCTAACAGTTGCACGCCAGCAAAAAAAGGGTTTATTGCGGCTGAAAAGTGAAGGTGATGAAACACCCAGGAGGTGGCGCACTAATAACTAGTGAAAAAAAAGGGAATTGGTAGAAATGTTTGTAATGTGAAAAAATGTTTTTTTTTGGTTTTAAAAGGTGTATGAACGATAAGTGGACTCTCAGGAATGAGTAAAAATTAGTGAAATGGTAAAATATTATTTAACATGATAAAGTAATAAATGAATACATTCTGGTGACAAATGTGAAATTGGTTAACCTTAATAAATGACAGAAATAGTGTTCATGTTAAAGAAACAAAAGTTCAATTGCTGAATTTCTTTTCACTCCAAGTAAAAAAGGAGTGTATCAGGCAGCTCCACTTGGGGGAATGATCTCCGTTCACCACAATGATCTAGGTTAGAACGAATATGGGCGCCTCATAGTGAAATCCATATGTGATATATAATAAAGACGGTAAATAGTAAAACTCACAATTTTTGAAGGCACTAGATAGTGCAAACAGGCAGGCTGACACTTGCAGTAGTAAGCTAACTGGATACTGATCCTGTATCAAGGTAGAGACCAGTTCTCAGGTCACAGGTAAGATCACAGGGAAGTTTGAATCCAAGTATCAAACAAAAGGCTGAAGATATTGTGCAGGCAAACCAATTGTGGTGTAATGGTTTGTATAGTTCTCTGTGCAGATAGAGCAAATTCAATCTGAATAATCAGGCAGAAAGTCTCCTCCGTATATAAATGTTAAAAGACAAGTTTAATGTTGCTGCAACGCGTTTCTCGACCACACAACATGGTTGTTTCATCAGGCATAAAAAAAAGATAAAAATACAAGTAAAAAAAGCGCTTTTTTAAGCTGCCACAATGTGTTTCATTGCTTATCCAGCACTTTCAAATCAACGGAGGGTTAAGGTGTCAAGTGTGGAATCAATTATTCACTAATAATGTGTATTTGCAAACAGATAAAGAAACCTGTGATGAGACTTTTTTAGGAAAAAATATCTAAAATTTTTTGTATATAATGATTTAAAAAAAGGGTTTTGTTATGAATGAAATGGTATTGATAATTATAAATATGTAATTAAGGATATTTGTAAATTCAAAAGGTATACTATGAAACACGTGTTACAATGAAATAGGATAGTATACACTTTGTTGCATCAATAAAAAATATATAAATTTGTTATTTCAAAAACCACTGGGAGAGTCAATATATATAGCAAAATATATACCATTTTTTGTGACAATGTTTGGGATAAATCATTGTCATCCAATAAAAAAATGAAGAAACAGTAGTTTGTGTAATGAACCCAGTAACTTAGATAACAATAAATAAGTGTAACAACTGTCTAAGATAACAACTGTCTAAGATAAGGTGTGTAGAACAATATATGTGGTGTCAAGATGAACAAAAAAAACAGTAGAAATTCCTGATCAACATCATATATACCAAAAATTAGTGTGTTATACTCAAAATAGATTTCTGTTTGACTAATGTCAAAAGACATAGAAGACATAAGGGCCTCGATCCGATATGCAGCGTCGCCTGCAGAAGCCAGCGACGCCAAAATTTGCGCGGGTTTGGTATCCTATATAAGGCGTAACCTAGAAGTTACGCTCGTATATTTCTGCCTTCGCCTGTAGTTTTTTGGGCCATAGGCAGATATACCAAACCCGCGCAGTTTGGTATCCAATATACAGCGTAAGGACTTACGTGGCAAAAATGGAGAAATCTTACTCCATTTTCACCTCGCAACAAAATGCAGCTGTAGTAAGCCTTACGCTGTCTATTGGAGCCCCGTAACTCCATAAACTAGCTACAAAATAAGACCTAAAACCTAACGCATGCGCAATGCCTATCTACCTGTAAACCGCGATCTGCTAAATAAAACCTAACACCTAACGCATGCGCAATGTCTATCTACCTGTCAACCGCGATCCCCCACCGCAATCCCTAATAAAGTATTTAACCCCTAAACCGCCGCTCCCGGACCCCGCCGCCAGCTACATTAAAAGTATAACCCCCTAATGTGATCCCCCTACACAGTCGCCAGCTACATTACGTACCCCCTAATTTGAGCTCCTACCCCGCCGCCAGCTATATTAAACTACCCCCTAATGTGAGCCCCTTACACCGCCGCCAGCTACATTAAACTACCCCATAATGTGATCTCCTACCCTGCCGCCAGCTATATTAAATGTATTAACCCCTAATCTAATCCCCCTACACCGCCGCCAGCTATATTAAATGAATTAACCCCTAATCTAATCCACCTACACCGCCGCCAGCTATATTAAATACATTAACCCCTAATCTAATCCCCCTAAAGTAATCACCTCTATTACCAGCCCTTAAAAGGGCCTTTTGCGTGACATTGCCCCAAAGTAACAGCTCTATTGCCAGCCCTTAAAAGGGCTTTTTGCGGGGCATTGTCACAAAGAAATCAGCTCTTTTGCCTATAATCTAAATCCCCCTACACCGCCGCCACCTATAATAAATGTATTACCCCCTAATCTAATCCCCCTACACCGCCGCCACCTATATTAAATGTATTAACCCCTAATCTAATCCCCCTACACCGCGGCCACCTATATTAAATAGATTAACCCTAATTATATTAGTGTTAATATAGTTATTTTATTATATATATTAACTATATTAACCCTAATTATATTAGGGTTAATATAGTTAAAATCGTTATTATATTATATATATATTAAGTATAATAACCCTATCAAGCTCTAACATCCCTAACTAAATTCGTATTAAAATAAATCTAATTAATATTAATATTATTAATTAAAATATTCCTATTTAAATCTAAATACTTACCTATAAAATAAACCCTAAGATAGCTACAATGTAATTAATAATTACATTGTAGCTATTTAGGGTTTATATTTATTTTACAGGTAACTTGGTATTTATTTTAACTAGGTACAATAGCTAATAGTTAATAACTATTTAATAGCTACCTAGTTAAAATAATTACCAATTTACCTGTAAAATAAATCCTAACCTAAGTTACAAATACACCTACACTATCAATAAATTAAATAAACTACAAATATCTAAACTAAACTACAATTAAATACACTAAACTAAATTACAAAAACAAACAAACACTAAATTACAAAAAATAAAAAAATATTACAAGAATTTTAAGCTAATTACACCTATTCTAAGCCCCCTAATAAAATAACAAAGCCCCCCAAAATAAAAAAAAATCCCTACCCTAATCTAAATTACAAAAGTTAACAGCTCTATTACCAGCCCTTAAAAGGGCCTTTTGTGGGGCATGCCCCAAAAAATTCAGCTCTTTTGCCTGTAAACCCCCCCCCCCCCCCTCCATTACAACCCACCACCCACATACCCCTATTCTAACCCACCCAATCCCCCCTTAAAAAAACCTAAGTCTAACCCCCAAGTGCTCCTTACCTGTCCTGAAGACCGGCGGAGAAGGGCCTGTTCCAGGCGGCGACCTCTTCTTCTTCCAGGATCCAGCCGGCGCGGAGCGGAGGAGTTGAAGACCGATGACCGCGGAGCTGAAGACCGTCCAACTGGAACTGAAGACCAGCGATGCTGGAACTGAAGATTGACGACGCTGGAACTGAAGACCTCTGGAACTGAAGACCGGAGTCGGAACGTGGAGGATCCTCTTCATATGATTGCCGCCGTACACTGAATAGGAATTCAAGGTATGCGATTAAAAATGGCGTCCCTTAAATTCCTATTGGCTGATTTGAGCCTTCAAATTCATATCAGCCAATCGGATGCGAGCTACTTTAATTCTATTGGCTGATTTGAATAGCCAATAGAATAAGAGCTACTGTAATTCTATTGGCTATTCTAATCAGCCAATAGAATTACAGTAGCTCTTGGCTATTCTAATCTCCGCTCCTTCTCAAGCTCCCATGTCTTCCCTCAATTCTAAACTTTTTGTTCCTTTAACTATCTCTTTTGGAAACACCAAGTTTCGAGCTCAAGCTCTCATCGATTCTGGAGCTGCTGGAGTATTCATTGATTCTAACTTTGCTGACTCTCTCAGGATTCCTCTTCAAGCCAAGAAACAGTTAATTAAGGTAACTACTGTCAGTGGACAGCCTCTATGTACTGGTATCATAAAGCATTCTACCATTCCTCTTCTTTTGACTGTGGGCATACTTCATTCTGAAATCATTCGTTTTGATGTAATCTCTTCTCCCCACATACCATTGATTCTGGGGTTACCTTGGTTGCAGCTTCATGATCCAGTTTTCTCATGGTCTAAAGGAGAACTTATTTCCTGGGGAACTACCTGTTTCAAACATTGCCTGCAAAATCCCTCTAAACCATCCAGTCCTGTCGTAGCTATGGTGGAAGTTCCTGAATCATTGCCCAATTACTATCATGCCTTTAGTGATGTGTTTTCTAAAAAAGAGGCTGAGACGTTACCTCCACACCGGATATTTGACTGTCCTATCGAATTGTATTCAGGGGCTCCTCTACCTAAGGGAAGGACCTATCCCCTCTCTCGTCAAGAAAATGTCTCTCTTGAGGAATACATAAAGGACAACTTAGCCAGAGGATTCATTCGTCCTTCCTCTTCACCTGTGGGTGCAGGTTTTTTCTTCATTGGGAAAAAAAATGGAGGTCTTCGTCCCTGTATTGATTATCGAGCCTTGAATCAGATTACTGTCAAAAACAGCTATCCTTTGCTGCTCATTTCTGAGTTATTCGATCGTCTTCAAGGTGCTTCTATTTTTTCCAAGTTAGATCTCCGTGGGGCCTACAATCTGGTCAGAATCCGTAAAGGAGACAAATGGAAGACGGCATTTAACACTAGATTTGGTCACTATGAGTATCTAGTAATGCCATTTGGATTGTGCAATGCACCAGCAGTATTTCAGCACTTTGTTAACGAAATCTTCAGAGATTATCTAAATCAATTTGTTATCATTTACCTCGATGACATTCTAATCTATTCAAAAACATTACAGGAACATGTACATCATGTAAGACTGGTTCTTCAGAGGTTACGAGACAATTCCCTGTTCGCTAAATTGGAGAAATGCTCTTTTCATCAGAGTTCCATCCCCTTTTTGGGGTATATCATTTCTGAATCAGGTTTTGAGATGGATCCTGCTAAACTGTCGGCTATCAAGGACTGGCCCAGACCAACTACTCTCAAATCCCTGCAGAGGTTTCTTGGCTTTGCCAATTACTATAGAAAGTTTATAAAGAACTTTGCTGACATCACGTCTCCACTCACTTCTCTTACTAAGAAAGGGCAAAATTGTAAGAACTGGTCCTCTTCGGCAGTACAGGCTTTTGAAACGCTAAAATCAGCATTTTCTTCTGCACCTCTTCTCAGTCATCCAATTCCTGATTTCCAGTTTATTTTGGAGGTTGACGCTTCCTCTATAGCAGCTGGAGCTGTTCTCTCCCAACGTGATCCGACTACCAGCAAGATACATCCTGTGGCGTTCTTTTCGAAAAAATTCAATCCTGCCGAGTTAAATTATGATGTGGGCAATAAGGAGCTTTTGGCTATAAAATTAGCTTTGGATGAATGGAGGCATTGGTTAGAGGGTACCAGTCAACCTTTTTTCATTCTGACAGATCACAAGAATCTTTTATACCTCCAAATAGCTACACGTCTCAATCCTCGTCAGGCTCGGTGGGCCTTGTTCTTCTCCAGGTTTAATTTTGTACTTTCCTATGTTCCTGGTTCAAAAAATTCCAAGGCAGATGCTTTATCTAGGCAGTTCCAATCTTCTGAACCTTCTCCATTGGATTCAGAACCTATACTACGTCCAGTCAAAGTTTGGCTCAAGTATCCTCTTTTCCAGTACAGGATTTACATGCTGCTCAAGTCCGGGTACCATCTTCTTGCAAACTACCTTCTGGTATCCTGTATGTACCCAAAGGATTACGTCTTAAGCTTCTACGTTGGGCTCATGACAACATTTCAGCAGGTCATCCGGGAATAACCAATACGTTGTGGAAACTGAAGCAGCATGTTTGGTGGTCCACTATGAGGAGGGATGTTAAGGATTATATTGCTGCTTGTAGTTCTTGTGCTTCGAACAAACAATCTTCTCATCGACCATTTGGTCTATTACACCCTCTTCCTATTCCTCATTACCCTTGGTCTCACTTATCCATGGACTTTGTTACAGATCTTCCTGTTTCTGCTGGAAATACGACCATTTGGGTAGTGGTGGATTGGTTCTCCAAGTCTGCTCACTTCATACCTCTTCCAGGCTTGCCTTCAGCTCAAAGACTTTCTGAACTCTTTGTTCTACATATATCTCGTTTACATGGTTTTCCCACTGACATAGTCTCAGATCGTGGAGTCCAATTTGTTTCCAAATTTTGGAGGTCTTTTTGTAAACACTTCAGAATCAACATATCACTTTCTACTGCACACCAGCCTCAATCCAACGGACAGACTGAGCGTGTAAATCAAGCCTTGGAATCTTTTCTAAGACATTATGTAGACCATCACCACTCCAACTGGTCTCAGTTATTGCCTTTGGCGGAATTAGCTCACAACTCACGTTATAACGCCTCATTACAGACCTCTCCCTTTAAGGCAGCTTATGGATTTGAACCTAGAACCTTTCCTATGATTACCAGTTCTGTTGAAGTCCCTGGAGCAGATCGTATAGTGAAAAATCTCAGTAATCACTGGCAACTCATTCGTTAAAATCTACTCTCTTCTTCCTTAAGACATAAGAAATATGCTGATCGCAGAAGGTGCAAGGCTCCTTTACTTCGTACTGGAGACAGAGTATTTTTATCCACCAGATTCATACGTCTAAAACAACCTTGTACCAAGTTGGGTCTTAAGTACATTGGACCTTTTCGAATTGTTTCCAGAGTTTGTTCTTCTACATACCGCCTGGCCTTACCCAAGACTCTCAAGATCCATCCAGTGTTTCATGTCTCCCTACTCAATCTACAATTGGTACTCTATCAAGAGTAAACCACCTCCTCCACTTTCCGTAGAGGGAACT